>NC_083411.1:52287581-52480251 GCF_020745735.1 Hemiscyllium ocellatum | reverse complement strand
CCACCAAGCCTATCCCCAACACTCCTCCCTCCCTCCTTACCCCACCCCCAGTAGATGGTTAAAAATTATTGGTACATTCAAAGCTGGGGCAAAATCAACCAAACGGGAAAATTCACAGCAAGGAACAAAGAACACCTATAGCCGTCATTACCTTCACTGTTGTATTTTTCTCAATCGAAAGGCTTTGGTCTGTCCATTTTCCAATACACCTTGAGAATACCGGGCATTAAGAGTAGCGAGTTACCCTGTGGGAATGATAAAACGCAAAATTCTAGGATTATTTATGAAAACAGATAAGCAAAATAACATAATAGACTCCTCATTATCTTTGTTACAAATACTAAAATGAGGGACAGCAGAGAGAGATTATGTGTACGCATATATAAATTATATAGGTGTGGATGTATTTGTGCGTATGCATGTGTGTGTGCATGCATATACATGTTTCTGTGTATCTTTGTGTGTGTGTATGCATTTGTGTGTGTTTGCCTGTGTGTTTGTATGTGTCTGTGTTTGTGTGTGTCTGCGTATGTGTGCCTGTGTGGGTGTCGGTATCTGTGCTTGTGTGTCTGTGTGTGTCTGTATGCGTCTGCGTTTGTGTGTGTGTGTGTGTGTGTGTGTGTGTGTCTGTGTGTGTCTGTGTGTGTCTGTGTACCTGTTTTTGTGTTTGTGCTTAGTGATATGTACAGTTTGCCTCCAATATCCCTCCTGAAGTTTCAGATCCAATCTCTCCAGGTATTCATGAACTTCTTGCTGTCATTTTGTTCCAAAGTTCACTCACACACACACATCCACAGAAAAGTTCAGCCTATCCTTTGGGATTAAACAACCAAAAAAAACCCCATCACAGCCATAGGAGTTTCTATGTTTTGTCCGGAGACCAAGCCAAACAAAGCAACTGGTTTGGAGGGACTACACTGAAGATCAGGAATCCAGGGTGGGGTTAAGGTCGTGTGCTTCTTATGCCTAAAGTTTCAGATTTCCAGCCTTATTAAGGGCCTTGTGTTAGGTTTAGATTAGATTCCCTACAGTGTGGAAACAGGCCGTTCGGCCCAACCGGTCCACAACGACCCTCCAACGAGTAACTCACCCAGACCCATCCCTCTCTGACTAATGCACCTAACACTATGGGCAATTTAGCACGGCCAATACACCTGACTTGCACATCTTTGTGACTGTGGGAGGAAAACGGAGCACCCGGAGGAAACCCACACAGACACGGGGGGGAGAACATGCAAACTCCCCACAGACAATCGACCAAGGCTGGAATCAAACCTGGGACTTTGGTGCTGTGAGGCAGCAGTGCTAACCATTGAGCCACTGTGCTGCCCTAAGTAGAGTTGGTAGATCTAATGAAGGACATACAGTTACTTCAGATTAGTGAAAGAAGGCCTCAAAACGTGGCTAGTTGCATTTATCCCTCTTATATTCTTTTCTTCCTTTCTAAATATATTTTAGTTGGAGGAATTAAATATCTCCTTTAATGTTCATCAATAGTCCTACATTTTAGTCTTTCCGCATGGCCCACTGGGCCAAATCTGTCAATTTCCCTATGTAATTAGCTTTGTTTAATTCTAAAATACTAGTATGGGACTCAGGTTTCACCAACGCTAGCCACAATCAACATTATTCAGGCCCTCAGGAAGCATAAAACCAAGAAGGCACCTAGTGTTATATAGAAAAATACAAGTTACCCAGTGCAGAACATACTGGGAGCAAATCAGATTAATTATAATCTGGCTGAACTAGTCAGTGGGCTAAATGCCTGTGGAAGGCACAAACCTGTACTTGGCCATTGACGATCACTTCCTCAGCAAAGTGTACTTTGACTGGGTTGCTTTTCAATCTGGCTCGCTTTTCTTCAGTAATAAATGATGACCTGGGCCCCTGTATACAAACAGAAACCATGGCACTTAAACAACAGTTTTGGCGTTTTGTGTTGACAATGTGTGGCAATTGGGAAAGCCCTGCACTGATGTTCTGAGTTCCAAAAGTTTGATTGTAACCTAAAATACGAACATACAAACAAGGATCAAGAGAGTAGGCCTATGAGCCTACTTCACTCTTCAATAAAATCACGGCTGTTCTGATTTTATTTTAGGATCCAGGCCCTTCAGCCCAACAAGTCCACCCACCAACCCTCCAAAGTGTAACTCACCCAGACCCATTCTCCAACAGTAACCCCTGACTAATTCACCTAACCTACACATCTCTGAATACAATGGGTAATTTAGCACTACCAATTCACCTGACCTACACATCTTTGGACTGTGGGAGTAAACCAGAGCACCAGGGGGAAACCCACACAGACACAGGGAGATTGTGCAAACTCCACATGGTCACCCAAGACTGGATTCGAACCCAGGTTCCTGGCCCTGTGAGGCAGCACTGCTAAACACTGAGCCATCATGCCTCCTCTTGATTTTAACCTCAACTCTACATTCCTGTATCTCCCTGATAATCTTTCAACTCCTCAGTCATCAGGAATCTGTCTATCTCTGCCTTAAAAAATATTTAAATACTCTGCATCCACTACCTCGTGAGGAAGGGAATTCTAAAGGCCCACAACCCTTTGAGAGAAAAAGGGCTTCCTCATCTTTGTTTTAAATGGGTGCCCCCCATGTTTAAAAAAATGATCTCCAGTTCTCAGATCCTCTCATAGAGGAAACCTGAATTTTTTCAGCATTCACCCATTCAAGACCCCTTGAGATCTTAGATGTTTTAGTTAATTCACTTATAACTCTTCAAAACTCCACGGGATACAAGCCCATCCTATCTAGCCTCTCCATCTAAGGCAATCCACTTATTCCAGGTATTCCTTCTCTGAACTGCTTCTGATGCGTTAACATCCTTCCATAAGTACAGTGACCAAAACTGTATACAGTACTCCAGATGTGGTCTCCCCAAAGCCCTGTAAAATTAATGTATAATCTCCCTACTCTTGCAGTTAATTCCCTTTGCAATAAACCATTCAAATTGTGCCACGTGACCTTTTGTATCCATCTGAAAGAGGACATGGCATCTCGGTTTAATAATTCAACTCTAAAAGTCTAGTGCTTGCCTCAGTCTTGCACTGAAGCTCATCCAATATCCCCGTAATAGCATGTACTTCTAACTAGATAGAGAGAGCTGGAGGTCTAGTTGATGGGTGCTGCTCCACTTTAGGATATGCTGAGATTAATGATCAAATCTTCGTTTGTATCCTGCATGAAGCCTGGAAACTTCTTTGATTATGTAGCTTGATAACACATCACACAAGACAAATGGCCACTGAAGCATGAATCAAACCCTTCTGACGTGAGCTGGCTGAATTTGTGTCAAACTTGGAGCAGTGCACAGTCTCATCAAGCCCCATCAAATGTTAATTGGACATAAAGCACCATCCTGTTCAGAGTCAGGTGGCCTTCTGCAAGCTTACTTCAAGACATCTAGTTCTCTTAATGCTAAGGAAACAGGGTCAATTGAAGTTTGATAGATTTTTATTGGAATACTCAGCGACAGTGAGTAGACAGAGATGAGGTACAGCTGACTGAAGGAACAGGCCAAATAGCCTGCTCCTGTTCCCGTGTCCAAGATCAAGTGCTCACTGTAAATGTCAGCATCCATCCCATCTATAGATTTGTTATATCTGTTAGTTATTTCACTAATAAGTCTTCAAAACTCCACATGATACAAGCCCATCCTGTCTAGCCTCTCCATCTAAGGCATGTCATTCAAACTGCCATTGCAAATGTCAGACTCAAGTATTTGGGAATGAATCTGAATCACGTCGAGTGGATCTCTCCTGGACTGCAACCGAGTTGTGAATAAACCCATAGAATCCCGACAGTGTAGAAACAGGTCATTTGGCCCAACAGGTCCATACCGACCCTCTGAAGAGTATCCCACCCAGACCCATTCCCCTACCATATAACTCTACATTTCCCCTGACTAATGCACTTAACCCACACATCCCTGAACACTAGGGGCAATTTAGTAATTTAATATGGAAACTTCACACAGACAGTCGCCCGAGGCTGGAATCGAACTGATGACCATGAGTAGCATTGGAAAGCTCTGCTTTTAAAAGTCGAAAGATTGTACTTACAGGGGTATTTCGCAGGACAGTCACTGTAACAGTGTTACCACATTCCCTGCAATAAACAATTTGACACATATTAAAGCAATATGGGTCCAATGCAGAAAAAAAAGGACACTTGACTAAAACCTGCAAAATTAAGCTCCTGGCATAGAATATTATTTTCCGGGATCACAGGCTTGAATTTAACAGCAACACATAAGACTCATAAGAGTTGTACAGCGTGGAACCAGACCCTTTTGTCCAACTTGTCCTCACTGACCAGACATCCCAATCTGATCTAGTCCGTCTATCTCACTCAGATTGTAGTTCGATGTTAAAAATAAAATTGCCACGATCTTACAGGACCCATGGGACTGCTCTCTCATTTGAGAAAGAGAGGTGACTGGTGAATTAGAATTAGGTTCAGTGTCACGTGTGCTCAAGTTACAAAAGTACTGGAGTGCAGTGAAAAGTGTACAATGTCACCAACACACAGTGGCACCTTAAGTACAAAATACCTAGGTATAAATCTCAGGTATAAAATTAGAGAAAATAAAGAAATAAGTTACAGAACATGACAGATATACACAGTATATGTTAGGAAAATAAGAAATAAAGAAATAAAAAGATTCACAATGCAGTCTTTCTATTGTTGGGGGGAGGGGGGTTCAGAACTAGAGGGCATAAGTTTAGAGTGAGAGAGGAAAGATACAAAAGGGATTGAAGAAGCAACGTGTTCACGCAGAGGGTGGTGAATGTATGGAACGAGCTGTCAGAGGAAGTGGTGGAGGCTGGTACAATTACAACATTTAAAAGGCATCTGGATAGGTATATGAATAGGAAGGGTTTAGAGAGATATAGGACTAAGCGCTGGCAAATGGTACTAGATTAGGTTAGGATATCTGATCAGCATGGATGAGTTGGAGAAGGGTCTGTTTCTGTGCTGTACATCTCCATGACTCTCTGGCTCTATTAGGGCTTTCTGTAATGGTAGTGGTTTAACTTGAACCTCAGACAAGGGGAAAGGTTGAGAAGGAGAGTCCCTCATGGTAACCAATGTTTACACAAAGACATCAGCATCAGAAACATTTCTGGTAAACAATCGCACTAAAGCTCCAGTGTAAGTCCAGAATTCAGATACAAAGGGTAAAGATGCCTTCCTATAAGCAGTCTCCCACAGCCCAGATTAAAGCAGAGTGGAGTCTAATGAAGACGTCAGCCTTACACATTCTGGATGTGATCATGAACACACTGGAGATTGAAATACATCCAAAAGAGTACAAGTCATAACTCAGACCATACTTAGTTTTACATATTTGGTTCTTACTAACCCTGCCTCCAATGTTTGGCATGTATTTAAATTGGGATTGCAGTGAGGTTTTCTACACAGGTGGGAACTCCATTCTATATATTCTGCTAAACAGTTCTTAAGATCCAGCCAGACAACACTGTTTAAGCCCAAGACTCTTGATAACACCTTTAACAGGAAGCAAATCAAATTCAGTAAAGTTACTGAGAGATTCTTTTGTAATGATCACCACCCTAGCACTGAATCCTAGAGCTACAAGCATTGGACAGGAGAAATATATTCCAACAAAAGAGGCTCTGGGTTTGACAAATGCACACGCTACATACACCTTGCTTTGGTTTATCATTTATGAATAATCTTTAACTTAAAATGCTTTCTTTAACTACACTTCTGATAGAATACACTGAATTATAAATAGTGGGACTATGGATACAATGGAGAATTCATCTTAGGTAAGCAAGCAAGAACTCAACTGTGTGGATAATAGAGTGTTCATCTGTCTGTATTTATGGAGAAATTGGCTGTATGTGTAATGGGGTACTGGTTGTTTGTGTAGTGTACACAACGGAGCGTTCAATAGTACTTGGAATGGAGTTCTTGATTGTGTGTATATGGAGTATTTGACTATATGTATATCCAAGTTTTTGACTGTATGTATAACCTGGTAGTGCACATATCAAAGAAGGAGAAAGTGAGGACTGCAGATGCTGGAGATCAGAGTCGAGACTGTGGTGCTGGAAAAGCACAGCAGGTCAGGCAGCATCCAAGGAACAGGGGAGTTGATGTTTCGGGAAAAAGCCCTTCATCAGGAATAAAGGGTTTCTGTTGAAGGGCTTTTGCCTGAAATGTCGATTCTCCTGCTCCTCGAATGCTGCTTGACCTGCTGTGCTTTTCCAGCACCACACTCTTAACGCATATCTAAGCATTCAATTGTGCATACAAGTTTGTCTTTGTATTTGAATTTTCAAATGTGTTTAAAATGGGGTATTCAATTATGTTTGCATGTAATAGAGAACTGGCCGGGTGTGTAATGGAATATTCAAACTTGTGTGTGAAAACTTGCTCAACTGTCTGTGTAATGGAATTTTCGATTGAAATGCCAACTGTGCGTGCAGCAGAATATTTGTCTCTGTGAGTAACTGAGAACTCAACTGTTTGTGTAATTCAATATATGTAATGGTTTATATTATAGAACACTATTGTGCAAGATGTCTGGGTGAGCTGCTGTAGAACTAAGGAGACATATGACACTCAATTAAGTCTTGTTGGTGATCTTCCTTTAGAACTGCAAACAATTTTCTACACTTTAGCTTTGTTTTATTTTCTGAGTTTGCCACCAACAACTTGCATTTATATAGCACTTTGAAGGTCACAAAACTTCACAATTCAAACTTCATAGCAAGTTCACCTATTAAAGGACTTAAAGACTGCCCTCAAATAAGGTCATAGAGATGTACAGCACAGAAACAGACCCTTCAGTCCAACGTATCCATGCCGAACAGATATCCTAAATTAATCTAGTCCCATTTGCCAGCATTTGGCCCACATCCCTCTCAACCCTTCCTATTCAGATGCCTTTTAAATGTTGCAATTGTACCAGCCTCCACTACTTCCTCTGGCAGCTCATTCCATACATGCAGCACCCTCTGCATGAAAAGCCCCTTAGGACCCTGTTATATCTTTCCCCTCTCACCCCAAACCTATGCCCTCTGGTTCTGGACTCCCCCACCCAGGGAAAAGTAATTGGCTGTTTACCCCAACCAGGCCTCTCATGATTTTATAAACATCTATAAGGTCACCCCTCAGCCTCTGAAGTTCCAGAGAAAACAGCCCCAGCCTGTTCAACCTCTCCCCATTGCTCAAATCCTCCAACCCTGGCAACATCCTTATAAATCTTTTCTGAAACCTTTCAAGTTTCACAACATCCTTCTGATAGGAAGGAGATCAGAATTGCACGTAATCTTCCAAAAGTGGCTTAACCAATGTCCTGTACATCCACAACATGACATCCCAACTCCTATGTTCAATGCATTGAACAATAAAGGAAACCATAACATCTTCTTCACTATCCTGTCTACCTACGACTCTGGCCATTAATGATTAGCTGGTGGTAACTATTAAAACTTTACATTCAGTGAATGCGCTAAAAGGGTCCTCACCTAATAATGTTATCGATACGTTCCTGGGAAATTGTATTCAGAGGCATGTCGTTAATTTGTAAAATCTGGTCACCTGGGAATAGCTTTCCCTCTCCAGGACCACCTAAGAAGCAAAATGAAGTCAGCATATTTTTGAATGTTGTCCCTCGCAGAAAGAGGAGAAAAAACTGAAAGTACATGGGAAGCTATTAGCATATGCAAAGGTTAAAAAAAACAGATAATTATTCATACTTTTTTTTTACAACTGCACATCTTGCTGCCTGAAGCTTGTCTCATCTCAATGAAAAGGGAATGATGCATTTCTCAGATTGTGGAGAGAGAGAGAGAGGTGGATTGTACCTGTTTGTGACTTTCTTATAAAGAACTAGGGAACACAGATAATGTCAATGGAACTAAGGATTCTTGTGTGTGTTGAATAATCACAGCGTAGAACCCGAGGACCAGCATGCTAGAGATCATAAGGAAATTGATATTGGACCAAGGACAGGAGCTCATCAAAATAACCAAAGCAAATCTGCCTGTGTGGAGCTTCTACCTTCCCCCTCCATATCTATGTGGGTTTCCTTCAGGTGCTCCGGTTTCCTGCCAGTCCAAAGATGTGCAGGTTGGGTGGATTGGCCGTGCTAAATTGCCCCATAGTGTGTAGGCTAGGTGGGTTAACTGTGGTAAATATGGAGTTAAGGAGATTGGGTGAGATGCTGTTCAAACGGTTAGTGCAGACTCAATGGCCCAAATAGCCTCTACCTGCACTGTAGGGATTCAATGATGATTCTATGAAAATAAAGAACAAGTTAAAGGCATGAAAGTGTGACAAATCACCCAGAGCAGAAGATTCCATGCCAGAGTTTTAAAGGAGAATTGGTGCAGACAATGCATATGCCCTGACTGTAACCTATCAAAGCTGAGGAACTGGTCCCATAGACTGAAAAAATTACTCATGTCACTCCAACAGTTGAGAAAGGGAGAAGAACTGCATCAGAGGTCAGATCAGTTTTCCTTCGTGTGAATCCAAGGAAAGTGATGGTACCAAACAGAGTACCAGGCCGTGCACTCAGAGCATGCGCAGATCAACTGGCAGAGGTCTTCTCAGACACCTTCAACCTCTCCCTGCAGCAGGCTACTGTCCCTGCCTGTTTCAAGAGGGCCAACATTATCTCTGTGTCTAAGAAGGCTCATGCTGCATGTCTCAGTGACTACCGCCCAGTGGCCCGAACTTCAATGGTGATGAAATGCTTTGAAAGGCTGGTCATGGCATTAATCAACTCCAGCCTCCCCACTGCTCTTGACCCACTCCAATTTTCCTATCAGACCAACAGATCCATGTCAGATGCCATATCACTTGCCCTTCACTCCGCCCTAGAACATCTTGACACCAAGAACTGCTACATGAGAATCCTACTCATTGACTACAGTTCAGCTTTCAACACTATTATCCTCTCGAGACTGATTACTAAACTTAGTTATTTCAGACTAAGAGCCACTCTCTGCAACTGGGTCCTCAGTTTCCTGACCCACAGGGCACAATCAGTGAAGACTGGGGACAATATTTCATCCTCACTAACGCTCAATGCTGGAGCCCCTAGGGTTGTGCACTCATCCCCCTACTATACTCACTGTATACCCATGATGCGTCACCATGGTGAACTCGGCCCGGACAATCATAAAGGCCAACCTCCTATCTCTAGAATCCATCTACCAGGACCGCTGTCAAGGAAAGGCCGCTAGCATTCTCAAAGATCCATCCCACCCTTCAATGTTTTTCTACAACCTCTACCATCGGGGAGGAGGTACAGAAGCCTGAACACACGCACCAGCCAGTTTCGAAACAGTTTCTATCCTACTGTTGTTAGAATACTGAATGGACTCACAAACTCTTAACATTCGCCTGTACCTGTATTTTTGTTTTTGCTGCTGTTTACCTATTGTTCACTTATCTATGCTACTGAACTCGGTGATCTGCCTGTATTGCTCGCGAGACAAAGCTTTCCTCTGTGCCTCGGTACACGAGACAATAAATTAAATTAAATTAAATTCAGAAGCCTGGTGAATTATAGCCCAATTAACCTCACATCTTGCATTGGCAAATATCTAGGCCTATCATTAAGGACAGAGTGGCTGAAGATGTAGCTAATTTTCAGCTGATCAGAGACAGTAGTAAAGGCCCTACAAATCTCTATGAACTTTTTTAAATACGTGAGGAGAGAACCTCTGGGTCCTAACGTCCACCGGTCGTGTCTTACCCTCTGGAAAAAATCCAGCAATGAGATGATAAGCCACTTTTATGATCTTATTGTGGGGTGGGTTTTGAGGAAGGGGTCTCAGGAGGAGTTGGAGGCTTGGATAGGGGTGCGGATTTGAGGCCATTCCCTTGCCCCCATCCCTGCCTCCATTGTCACGAGTTGGATAAAATGCAGCCTCTATTCCTTAACCTAGTTTTCAAGTTGTCATGGTTTCTCAGTTTGGAAACTAGGCAGCTTTGTCGACCAGGGGGCAGATAATTTGGAAGGTGACGGGTTAAGGCCCTTAATTGACCATTTTGGTGGAAGTCAAGAAGGCCGTCTATGGATCATTTTAATTAATTACCGAGGTGGCAGGAAGAGGGTGAGGGGCCAAGCCCATTATATCACCTTCTGACCATCTTCAGGGAAGAGAAAATTCCACTTGAAGTATTGTCACCATGACAAAACTGACAAAGATTGAGAAGAGTTCAGAGTTAATGCTGGAGGTGTTGAGATGGACTGTATCAGTTAAAAGCCCTGGTCCTATCAGACCCTCAGCCCCTCTTGAAAACACTTCAGGCCTTCCCTCAGTTCGATTAGATTACTTACAGTGTGGAAACAGGCCCTCCGGCCCAACAAGTCCACACCGGCCCGCCGAAGTGCAACCCACCCAGACCCATTCCCCTACATTTACCCCTTCACCTAACACTACAAGCAGTTTAGCATGGCCAATTTACTTAACCTGCACGTTTATGAACTGTGGGAGGAAACCGGAGCACCCAGAGGAAACCCACGCAGACACGGGGAGAATGTACAAACTCCACACAGACAGTCGCCTGACGCGGGAATTGAACCTGTGTCTCTGGTGCTGTGAGGCAGCAGTGCTAACTGCTGTGCTGCCGTGCTGCCCACATTGGAACCTCCCATTCCCAGGTATTTACCTGCAGTGACAGACTTCACACATACTGGTGAATCTTCTGAGACCATAAAACCATAGTCCAGGAGTGGATCTTTGATAATCTTCACTGTGACCTTCAAAGGGCTGCTCGGCTGGTTTGTGTTAGCAGCTGCTCCATCGGCTGGATCTTGATTACTTCAATCACAAACAAAGCAAGGGTCACATTTGTCAATCATTGTCAGAATCTTATTATTTTCCATATTATTTAATCCACCTCTCACCCATCCTCACCACACCCCTTCAATCCCCCATCCCCCACCCCCAGCCTGGACTCGGTCAGGTTCCTGCAAAATTCTCACTCGTAGTCTCTCCCCATCGCATTGTCTTTCTGAGAGAGAGGTCATTGTAAAAGGGATTTCCTCTGCTTCTCTGTATCCACCTCAAAACTGACACACCCATTCTCTAGGAACCTGCCAAAACCAGGGTGAAAAATTCCAGCAAGCTGTTTCGAGAATGTCAAAGGATCAGAAGATTCTTGGTGAGTTAATAGAATCAAAGACAGAGGCTATGAGTCACAGAACCTCTGCTCTGTCCAAACTGCAGCAAATTGGCTAAGATGAGATCAAAATGTAGTTAGTGAATAAAACCAGGAAATTTTCAGCAGGTTCGGCAGCATCTGTGGAGAAACTTTCAGGTTAGTGAGTCACTGACACGCCCATTGAGGTGATTAATCAGTCCATGGTCTAGAATGGCGGAACAGGCTCAAGGGGCTGAATGGTCTGCTCAGGCTCCAATATACCTTCATCAGAAGTGGGTAAAGTCAGGGTGCAATTTCCCCTCCCTGGAGATGGTGAGGAAAGGGCAAATATTTGGTTGAGTTCACCCAGAGGTGTACTCAGTCCCTTTCTCACCACCTCCACTCCGGGCAGAAAAATCCATGGTGGGCATCCTCAGCCCGCCAACAAGTGAAGCTTTTGAATCATCAGCTAATAGACAATAGACAATAGACAATAGGTGTAGGAGTAGGCTATGCAGCCCTTCGAGCCTGCACCGCCATTCAATATGATCATGGCTGATCATTCCTTATCTCCATAACCCTTGATTCCAAGGGCCTAAGCCACTCATTGGGCTGAATACCCTCTCTCCCAGCTGGTGGGAACAGGGCGTGTTTTCTTCACGGGGAAGCTCCACTTGCCTGAATCTGGGGCTAATTGGGACAGGGAGGGTTACTCACCCCATCCCCAATAGTGTCCCCAAAATACCCACTTTCTTACCCAGTGGTGAAGCTGGTCATGGTGTGCCACTTGTGCTTCCAACCCTGAGCCTACAAATTTCTGATTGAGCAGTTACCTCTGGGTGGATGGTGGACAGGGCAAGGATTCAGTGAGCAGGCTCCTGATTGGACAAAGGAGAAGCCCTTAAGTACCAAATTGATGCTCAATCCAATGAGCTTTCATGCTGGGGTGATAAAGAGAGCCGAAGTAGGTTAATGCCCCTTGAAGTCACCTATGCCCACATTTAGTCCTCACCACATTAAATCCTAGCCTTAGGGATGTACCAGGTTTTAAGCAAATGCAAGAGTAGAGAGTGGAAAGAAAAACCATGGGATGGTCTGTGATGAGATTGAAGACCGCACAATAACAAAGGGGGTAATGGTGTTAGGCAAATTAAGTCAGAATAGAACAAATCAAGGGGCAAAACACGAATGTGGAGGAGGGATACACAATGACAACAGAGTCACTGCCACAAGATTGGCTGTTTTCCCTGGAGGCTGAGGGGTGACCTTACAGAGATTTATAAAATCGTGAGGGTAAATAGATAAGGACTTTTCCATGGGGTGGGGGAGTCCAAAACTAGAGGGCAGAGTTGAAAAGGGAAAGATTTAAAAGGGTCCTAAGCGGCAACTTTTTCACACAAAGGGTGGTATGTGCATGGAATGAGCTGTCAGAGGAAGTGGTGGACATTGGCATAATTACAACAGTGAAAAAGCATCTGGATGGGTATATGAACAGGAAGGGTTTAGAGGGATATGAGCTAAGTGCTGGCAAATGGGACTAAATTAAGTTATCTGGTCCTCATGGATGAATTGGATTTAATACTCTTTTCGTGTTGCCCTGACTCTATAAATGATTCAGAGATCTGAATTATTGGGTTAGACATCAAATGGCCATGGGATTTTGATCCAGTGCTGGGAAACTTTGAAAATTACAGTCCCAGACATTACCTTGGAATGCCATCTTCTGGGACAGTTGTGAATTTGAAAGGCTTAGGTTTAATTTTAAAATTTTGAGTGAATTCTCCCACCCTGATGTCATGAGAGTAATGACAAGTGTGGTGACAAAATAAGATGAGAAAGAAAAAAGTATAGATTTGCATCATTGCAAAAGAAGGTCTTGACTTGCCCTGAGCTTAGAAAGGTGAGTTCGAAGAGGTGACGACCTCATTTCAGTGCATTTGCAGTTCATTAAAAGCCCAATTCGGCCGACTTACATCGCTTTTCCAAAACATCTCTCCTCTACCACGAAACGTAGACAGTTAAAATTCCCAACAGAAAGATCAGAGCCGGTTCCTGACAACTACACCTTGGTGAAGACCCATCCTGCCATCACCTAATGCACTTCACACATCGATGCTGACATGGCGGATTGACACTCATTACCTTTAGCACCAGGTTACAGACTGTCGGAGACCATCATCACTCAGACTGCCAGCTGCTTACACACCAAATACAATTCGTGTGCTTTGAGTAAGTGGTGATGTGTGAACATTAGAGGATCCACCACAGTCAATCAATCACACTATATGGGGATTGTCACAGTCAGTTCAAGTGATGTAATGTAGTGATTACAGGTAGGTCAATTGAGGGATCAATCTGTGAGAGTGTGGGCCAGTTTTTCTTTGCAATGAGACAAAGGGAGAGACTCAGTATGACAGAGAGGGACACATGAGCGGAGGGAGGTGATGATGAGCAGGAGAGTGTTATGGACCGGACCAGACCAGACCCTCTCAAAATATTTTAAGAAGGTAGACTAGGCCCTAATTTTTTTCTTACTTTAAAGACAGATGTGTCCCGAACACTATTTACTGGTCAAACTACTTGATATTAAACAAAACATAACGTATTCAAATACTATCGTTAAAAGTACAACAAAAGCAAGAAGAACTTAGAATAAATTAACTCGACTGGAAAACTTAACAGAACAATATATACAACAACTACTATTAATTAACTATTTCAATATAGTAGTATTCCATAAACACACCTTTTGGCAAAAAGGCAAATTCAGAAAACAGATTTTGTCTCACATGTGATCCAGCAACCTACGAAGAGAACCGTTAGCTTTTGGCTATAATCAAGAGAGGGGGAAAATAGGTTCCACTTTTTCAACATCACAATAGCAACCAATGCTGAATCTCAAAACTAAAAAAAACTAAAAACTAGAAATCCTGATTTGTGAGAGCTGGCCACACCCATCCAGGCTGCACCTATTATTCCAACTTTAAATAAAAACAAGGCCTCCCAAGTTGTTTACTTTCTTGGCTCTCACTAGCCAATTCGGCACCTCTGCCTTAAAACTTTGCTTAATCGTAACCAGGACAAAGCAAACTTCCTAAAGCCACAGCATTGTCACAAGAAGTCATCAGGTATCCCCATTGAGTAAGCTGGAAATGCAGAAAGGGTTAGCAGTTTGGGAGGATGTGATGCTGTGAGCCCTTGGGTGGAACACAATGCATGCAAGTAGTTCATGAGCCTTGGCAAAGGCATGTGCCGTATCCTGAGTAAGAGGTAACAGAGAGAAGATGGTGGCATTTGATCTTGCAGAGTGCAGAAAATCTTTTCACTCTGTACACAGCACTGACCCACACAGCTCTTTATGCCAAGGTTGGTTGGCTTTGTTATGGTGTTCCCCTTTGGGGGATAGGGGAGGTGAGCAAGGATAAGGATTCCCATCCTCTCCCCCAGACAGCCCAGCAGCACCTTCAGATCTCTGTCCTGGAAGGAGCTTGTCTTTCCCCTTGAGACCGTTTCCAGATCGAGCCCCTGCAGGTCTGAGAGATCAATGCTGATTGGGAGAGTCTGAAGTAGTGGCAGCTGGGCTTTTGGGGCAGGGGTGGGTGGTACAAGGAAACCAGGAGAAGATCTTACCTGGAGCACAGGAAGCACGATTTCATGGGAAATGCAGCCAACATCTCAGGAGTATAATTAGTGAGGAGAAACGTAGAAGACGGTGTGAGAAAATTGATTGTGGGCCACTGTGAAACTCACTGGCCGTCACACTTTCAGGAGAAATCGGAGAATTTAGCCCGACTTCACTGTATTGGAAAGTACAGGATGTTCAAAGGATGTACTTGACAAAAAGTTTGTAAAAAAGCAACAGATCAGTTCAAATCAGCGAGATTTTTTAAACAAACACAGAGGAAGTCTCCTTGCTGGGTTTGAATCTGATTAGAATGTTTTTGTTTAATTGGTGGGCAACAAGATTCCGTGCACTGAAGTGTTCCATGCAGACCCCAACTGGATGGCCTAACAGAGGTTACCATAGCAACACCCCTCTGCAGGTCAGGGGAAACAGCAGGGATGGCCTGCTCTACCACTTATTAAAAATGTGAATTATAAACAGGGGACTTAGCCAGGTCACCACAGGAGGTGGAAGGAGCGAGCCCTCTACACTGTGCCCTATCTCCAGCCCTCTCCCTGTAACCACACTACAACACTGTTTTCGTGTTGCCCTGACTCTATAAATGATTCAGAGATCTGAATTATTGGGTTAGACATCAAATGGTCATGGGATTTTGATCCAGTGCTGGGAAACTTTGAAAATTACAGTCCCAGACATTACCTTGGAATGCCATCTTCTGGGACAGTTGTGAATTTGAAAGGCTAGGTTTAATTTTAAAATTTTGAGTGAATTCTCCCACCCTGATATCATGAGAGTAATGACAAGTGTGGTGACAAAATAAGATGAGAAAGAAAAAAGTATAGATTTGCATTATTGCAAAAGAAGGTCTTGATTTGCCCTGAAGCTTAGAAAGGTGAGTCCGAAGAGGTGACAATTTCATTTCAGTGCATTTGCAGTTCATTAAAAGCCCAATTCGGCCTACTTACATCGCTTTTCCAAAACACCTCTCCTCTACCATGAAATGTAGACAGTGAAAATTCCCAACAGAAAGGTCAGAGCCAGTTCCTGACAACTACAACTTGGTGTAGACCCATCCTGCCATCACCTAATGCACTTCACACATCGATGGCAGATTGACGCTCATGAACTCTAGCACCAGGTTACAGACTGTCGGAGACCATCATCACTCAGACTGCCAGCTGCTTACACACCAAATGCAATTCATGTGCTTTGAGTAAGCGGTGATGTGTGAACATTAGAGGATCCACCACAGTCATTCAGTCACACTATATGGGGATGGTCAAACAGACAAAGATGCTGAAAGACCAAATATAACTCTAACAAGTAAAGAAAACAGGATGTAAAAAAATTGTGTTATTTGTGTTTTCACGTAAACTCATATATTTCTGTTTAGTCAATAAATAATTATAAAACAAATTTCAAATAATCAATTTTGTCAATGTCGTTAATTAGCAAAATTACTCCCAAGTTTGAAAAGAGGTAATTCCAATTGTACATGATGTTTTAACTTCCAAACACGCTTGTGAAATGTTTACTTTGTTAAGTGACCACCAAGCTCTTATGATCATATTTTAATTCAAAGAATCAAAATGCCATCCACAGCAAAAGCAGGGCTTCAATATAGTGCATTGATTTTTAGTGTTCATCTGTACAATATTAAATGTTGAAAGTCATGCAAAAGTAGGTTTCTTTCCACATTTCATCAGAGAATCCCCAAAGCGTGGAAGGAGGCTGTATCACCCCTCCACAGATCATCCCACCCCTATTCCTGTCATTCTGCATTTCCAATGGCTAATCTACCTAGTCTGCACACTATGGGCAATCTGCACATCTTTGTACTGTGGGAGAAAACCCATACAAACACAAAGAGAACAAACCCAGACACCTGACACTATGAAGCAGCAGTGCTAACCACTGAGCCACAATGCAGCCCATGAAGACTGATACATTTCTGGCCACTGAATTACTTGTCATGCAGAAATGACTTGCCAGTGTCTGACAGAGAAGTAGTCTAAAAGCCCACTGCAGTTTGTAGCCCCATCACCAAGTTGCATTTATCTTCAAAACGGAGCTGAAAGTTTGCTAGTTTTACAGAAATTACCAGTAACCCAGCATCTTTGGTTGAGGCAAATCAATCAATGTCACAGTTCCAACAATGATGTGGAGTTGATCATCAAAGTCAAACTCATATCTGACAGTGTGAGATGTTGAGAGAGCTAATGGAAATGAAACAGAATGCCCAGGCTGAAAGAGAAAGAAGACAGATAGGTTAATTAAGGTATTTAGGAAGGAAGAAGAAACATGTTGCACTTCTCAGTATTTCTGGCCCAACTCACTTTTTAAAAACACATACTGGTGTTAAGGGAAAACATATTCTTTCCAATAAAACCAATGAAGCAATCCAACTTGTTGAATTATCAGCTATAATGATTGTTGGTTTAGTTATATAGTATTCTAAGAAATTATGAACATGCACAATTTACATTAAACACAATTTTTGTAAACAGAGAGGGAGTGTACTACACGCAAGATCTGAGCATGTTGTTATATTTTCCTCTCTGTTGTTAGGGAGTTATAAATATAGTTGTTTCAATAACAAAATCTGTTCCTGGGTGGAATGTGAGTAATGCTGGCATGATCCATATTTTGTGCTTGAGAAGATAATAAGTCACCATCTTGAATTCTACTATCCACTTAGCTTAGTTACAGTCAAAGCACTGTTGGACATGGAGTTCAAGGATTTTGGTGTAGGCATAATGATGAGTCAAATTGACATGCAACTTGGAAGATAACTTGAAGGTAGTGGTGCATCTGCCTTTTCTCTTTTAAATGGTAGAAAACACAGGGTTAGAAAGTACTGTCAAAAAAACCTTAACGTGCCGCTCCAGTGCAACTTGGTGATGGTACATGCTGAAGTCGTGATATTCTGTTCGTGAAGGGACTGAATGTTTAAGGTAATGGATGTGGTTCTGATCAGATGGGCAGTTTTGTCCTCGATGTTATTGAGCTTCCTGAGTTTTATGGAGTTTCACTCATGTAGATAAGTGAGTGTATTCTATTGCGTACTTGAATGATGCCTCTTAGTGGTGAAGAAGTCCAGATGAAGCTCAAGTTTTGTGTGGAATCGAACCATAATGAGTGAGTTATAATCTTTACAACTGTATCCAAGTGAAACCTTCTGCTGTTGGAACTGTGGTGGACCATAGTTCTGCTTGCGTCATTGCTCCCCAGCTCTGTTCTGAAGAAGAGTCATATTTAACCTTTAATGTTCTGAATCAATCTGATTGAACACAATGACAGTGTGACACAACACAATGGAATATGTCCTCGGTGTGAAAAGGGAACTGTGTCTCTACTCAGACTATTCAGTGCAATACAATCATGAACAGATGTGTCATGATAGATAGATCAGCAAAGACAAAGTAAAGTAGATTTCTCCCTTAAATTGGTTGTCTCAACAAAAACAGAAATTGGTGGAGAAACTTATCTGGTCTGACAGCTTGATGAAGGGCTCTGGCCCGAAACGTCAAATTTCCTGTCCTGATGAAGGGCTCTGGCCCAAAACGTCGAATTTCCTGTTCCTTGGATGCTGCCTGACCTGCTGTGCTTTAACCAGCAACACATTTTCAGCTTCTGTGAAGAGACAAACAGAGTTAATGTTTTGAGTTGAAACTTATGATTTCCATAACTCACAATTCTTTGTTTTATTTTGATTTTCTCAATGACTGCTGCAAGTCCAATTAAACATGTTTATCCTTCCATACTCAGCCAGTTCAGTGAAGGGACTGAATGTTTAAGGTAATGGATAGGTTCTGATCAGATGGGCTGTTTTGTCCTCGATGTTATTCAAAATCTCCATCCAGATCACACTTTGTGCACTTGCCAAGATATTGATGAACAGAGAGACCTTGGAGTGCGGGTTCCTCTAAAGTAGAGTCAGAGGTAGAAACAGGATTTCAAAGAAGGTATTTAGGGTGTGTTTGCCTTTATTGATCAGTGCATTGAGCGTAGGAGTTGGGAGGTCATGCTGAGGTTGTACAGGTCATTGGATGGCCATTACTAGAATACTGCATTTGATTCTGGTCTCCCTGCTATAGGAAAGATGATGTGAAACCTGTAAGGGTTCAGAAATGATGTACAAGGATTTTGCCTGGGTTGGAGTGTTTGATCTATAGGGAGACATTGAATAAGCTCGGGCTATTTTCCCTGGAGTGTCAGAGGCCGACATATATTTTTAGTTCTAGTGTTAGTAATTCTTCCATCAGTCATTTCTTAAGCTTCATCTCTGATGAGGAAAAGAATATATCACAACATGATTTTCAGCCTACACTCATTGACTGTTGTCATAATATTATTTCCTCTTGGATGCATCTATTGCTGAAAACCTCTCATATAGATGCTATACTATACTACCTCATCTACATTCACAATATTTCAGGAGGGTTGGTGTGAACTCGTACTATCATGCAGGAAAAGCTGGTCCAAACTCAGAGTCTGCAGGAAAGGAGCAGAGTGCTGTTTTTGAATACAATGACTCCAGTGGGGGATGCTGACAAGTATAAGTCACCCAACATTGGAAATTTTGAGATGAAAAATTACATACAACAGGGAATTTGGGAAATTTCCCTTCATTTGCAGAGGAGCCCAAACGCTCAGGACTGGCCGTGGAACCACCTTTGAGCGATCTGACACTACGTCCACAGCTGAACATAGGCCAGAACCCAGACTGATGTTTACATATCATTCTGACTGACAGATATGTAATCCCTGCATTGACTATGGTACAATCGTTGGACTTCAAAGACTCTGATCTCTGGACTTCAGTAGGAGCGAAGACCTAACTGGCTCTGATCAACCTCCTGGACTGAGATTGGCCATACTCTTTGACTGACTGTGGTTTTTCCCCCTGACAAGCCACAGTTCCCTTTCATCCCACTAAGTATGATGCCCTTGGACTTTGAGACATGGCCATTTGGTTGAAGCACATACAGTGTGTTTGTGGTGTAAACTGCCAGCACGTTCTGTAGTTGTAACATTGACTTGGTGTGGTTTCATACAGCACCATGCTTACCCCTTTGACCGACCAGTGCTCTGAATCATAATAAGCTGCATGCTTTTCCCACTGTGCTAAAAAAAATGCAAGCCAGACAGTGTGACAAATTCAAGTCAATGCAAAATGAGTTAGCATCAAGAAATTAAACTAAGGGCTACAAGGTTCCTTGTGTGAAGATGCATGAGGTGCGTGCATGTCCTTGTGCACAAAGCAATCTGGCAGAAACATACACAGTCCTTACTGTCCCTGAACCTGAGCTCCAAAATGAAATCGTGAAGGGCTGAAGGGTACTGTGAGTTGGTCTGAAAACAGCATGATGCTGTGGTGAGGCTGATGGTTTGATTTTGCTGACTTAAATCTAAGATGGGTGGAAGAGTACAGTGACATTGGAGTCTGCAGGAAAGTCGTGTGAAGACAGAATTGTCTGACAGTCCGGAGAAGCTGATGGTGAGCTTCTGTCATCAAGTAAATGCTTTGATTTTCGTGTCAGGAATTGGCATCATCTTATTTCTTGGGAAAAGACAGGATTGAGAGCCTCATAGAAAGGAGATGAGATCAACTAATGTGTGCAAATTCATTAAAGTCATCACATCCTTGCATTAGTGAGCTTCCAAACTCCCCATTTAAGCATTAAGGGAAATATCTTGACACCAAGAATCGAATGATTTTCATTTTGCTGTATTTTCCCAACTTCCTTGCAATTGCCCAGTCAACTCAAGGGAGTGAAAATTTCTGTCCTTAGATCAGGTTATGTTCATGAACAACCTAACCACACGTGTGCAGCAACTCAAGTTTGCAGCACCACGTCAGTACAAAGTGAAGTAATATCACATCCACAACAAAAATGGTTCTGCCCATGTTTTCACACTGCAGGTTGGTGCGGTGTGGAACATAGTCTTTAGCAGTTTAGCAGAGTAGACCAGCTGCAGATAGTAACAAGGAAGTGGGGGCCATGCAGCTACAATCTTGCAAATGCAACTAGTCAATCTGTACCTGTTTTATGGAGGGAAGTATGACAGCCTGCGTAATCAGGTCAACAATATCTCGTGACTAAATGGATATTGTTCACATACAGTGAACCTCACTGTATCCAAAAGAATCTTTGATAGATACCAAAGCTGCAGCTGAATTGGCTGTGGATAAATCAGAATTTACATGCATTCCATACTCAGCGCTAGAAATTTAAGACTGAGATAGATTGGTTCTTGAGTACCAAGGGGATCAATGATTACAGGGAGAAAGCGGGAGAACACGGTTGAGAAATTTATCAGCCATGATAGAATGGCAGAGCAGACTCAATGGGCTGAATGGCCTAATTTCTGCTCCCATGTCTTATGGTTTTATGGTCTTAAATGCTTCCATATAACAATGTATCTGTACTTGCATGGGTGATATTGACCACACGTGCACTGGTGCATTATATCTTATTCATTGTCACCAGTAAAAGCCAACACTAGGCCCATTTGCAAATGCACAGAGGACCATTTTGATAGTCATCTTTGCACTTTGGCCATATACTGTGTGCTTGAAGTAAACAATAGTCTTGTAATATGTCTACACATAGCTGTGATTTCCACTTGCATCCTTCTGGTACTGAACTTTACATTATATATTAAAAAGTAAAATTGATATAAGCAATATAGACAAAATGCTTTGCTAAACAGCTTATTCTATATTACTTGATTGCACCTTTAATTCATACAGATGGTGTTTGCTTTTTTTTCCCAGTCTGTGCTCAAAGTAAAAATGATTTTAGTGAAAGAGTGAGTGGATTCGACACTAATTGCTAACCTTTTTGAAATGGGTTTAAATCCAATTTAAACCGATGGGATGAAAGTATCTTGGCTGTGAAAGATATACATAAAATGAATCTGAAACTCTCAGTCCAGACTTACTGTGTCATCACCACAAACTGACAACTTCAATTCACAAGAACACGGGTTGGTGTTGGAAATGGAAAAAATGTCACACTGATGCAAACATATCATGGAGTTTAAATACATTGGTGGAACTTCAGACATGGCGGTTTGCTCCTCATACAAACTGAAAATGCTAGAAACATTCAATAGACCTATCAATGTTTAAGAAAAGCAAAGTTGGGATAGCATTTGAATGCAAACTCCTTGCAAGTTCCATTTTGCCAACAATTTTAGGTACACTTCAGAGCTTCAGTGTAGCAGCTTATTTTTTACAGTTCCTCACAACCGGCAGATTCTAATCCAACTCTCCCGGTTTGGATGTTTCACAAACTAATCACTTTTGTACTCGGAGATACTTATTTCCTGAACTTTCCATATATTCCTTTAAGGAGATAAAACAAAACTTGCTTTTTTTACCTCAGTTAGCTGTCTTACAATCTACCATAAAAACTTTTAATTTCTGGGTTTTCTGAATCAAAATTAACCTGTGATCACTCTGAACTGGAAGCTAGCTAATAGTCTTTTGTTTTCAGCCAACTGTTGTAAACAAAACAGTATAAACAATTTCCCATCAATTAACAACATGGATCTAGCCAGAAGTCACATGACACCAGGTTAAAGTCCAACAGGTTTATTTGAAATCATAAGTGTTTGGAGCACTGCTCCTTTGACAGGTGAAGTCTGAAGAAGGAGTAACACTCCGAAAGATTATGATTTCAAATAAACCTGTTGGACTATAACCTGGTGTCATGCAACTTCTGACTTTGTCCACCCTAGTACAACACTTGCACCTCCACATCATAACATAGATTTGCAGCCAGTTGCTTCTTAAATTCAAATAGTTGCAATTATGAGGACATGAACATAAAGCTAACTGAAGTGAACTGGCAAATAAGGCTGATGCATAGGTTAATGGAGGTGCAGTGGCATTCCATCTAAAGGATATTTAAACAATATACATAACAGATATATTACAATCAGAAAGAAGGGTGGAGCAAACAGATTGTTCAGATATGGGTTACCAATCAGTCAGGTGTGGAGAGAGGATCAGATGTATAATTGAATTTCAGAGAAGTGTAAGAAAAATATGCAGCAATGTTAGAGGAATTCAACTATGCAAATATTAAAGAGGATTGTTTTAACGTGAGTGGCAGGGAGGGAGAAATATTCCCAAATTACCTCCAAAAGTACCTCGACAGACCAACAGAAGAGAGAACAGTTCTGAGCCTAATATTTGTGTACGAGGCCAGGCAGGCAGAAGGCATATAAATAGGAGAGCATTTTGGAGATAGTGACCACAACTCAGTTATATGTAGGCTGGTTATGGAAAAAGATAAGAATGGGCTGAGTATAAAAGTTCTAAACTGCACAGATAACTTTACTAAGCTATGATAAAATTTGACCAAAGTGAACTTGGAGCAGTTATTTGCAGACAAAACTATGTGAGAAGCATTCAAGCAAAAAATAGTGAGAGAGTACAGGCCAAGTATGTTCCCATAAAGACAAAGCATGGTCCCAAGACTGGAGAACCCAGGATATCATGGGACATAAATGTTAGGATTTTTTTAAAAAAAAGACGCTTATAGCAGACAGCAAGAGCTCCCTAAAGGAATATAAAAGGCACAGAGAGGCTTTTAGAAAATAAATTAGGAATGCAAATAGAGTGCATGAGGAAGCATTGGCAAGTAGAATGGAGGAAAACTCAAATGTTTTCTTAACTGGATTAAAAACAAGAGAATGAAAAGAAAAGTATGCTTTAGGGATCATGCAGATAATCTGGAAGTCATGGCTAATGTTCTCAATAAATGCTTTACATCAGTCTTTCTGATGGAAAGAATGACACAAATACACATTAGGGTGGAGGACAGTGAAATATTAGAAGAAATTAACATAGAGAGTGAGGGAACAGGTACTAGCACCTGACAAAGGAGCTGTGTTAATGAAACTTCTATGATTTCAAATAAACCTGTTGAACTATAACATAGTGTCATTTGACTTTGTCCACCCCAGTCCAACACTGGCACCTCCACATCAAGTAATAGCAGAGTTAGCAACTTGAAAAGTGGATAAGTTTGCAAGCCCAAATGAAATCTATTCCAGCTGTTGAGCCTGGCAAAGGAGCAAGTATCAAGGACCCAGGCAATAATTGTCAAATATTCTCTTGCCACAGGTGAGATCACATGGTCTTGCTTTTCCGGTAATTTCTGACTTTGTTGGTGAGGACACATAGTCTCCTTCTGTGTTAGAAGCCTCTATTAGCATCAAGCAATCATAAAATAATCAGAGATGAGTGACAGGACAGAAGATTGGGCAGAGTATTTTTAAAAATTAGTTTAAAGAGGGAAAATTTAAAATGAGCTAAAAATTAGCATATTCTTATCAGACCATAAGGCTGCTCTCTCATGAGAGAGAGAGAAAGAGAGATATGAATTATAGTGGTTTAGCCTAAGAGTTATTATGCCTCAGGTGAAGGGAGAGGTTTAGAAGGAGAGTCCGTCTTGTTAACTTCAGCTTGTGCAGGAATTGAACTCATGCTGGTGACATCATTGTGTATTGTAAAACAATCATCCAAGCTAACCATTCAAAGTTAGCTAGAAATATTACAGAAAATAGGAAGAGTTTCTACAGACACTTTAAAAAGGAAAAGTATTTATGATGTGAGCACAGGTAATATATTAATAATGCAAAATAAGGAGTTGACAAATGATTTGATCAGGCATTTCACGAAAAACAAAGTAACACCCCAGAGTGGGGGAATTTTTTTTTAAAATGACCAGGAAGGTGGTACTGAATAAGTCGTTAGAGCTATGGGTTGACAATCCACGAGTCCTAACAGACTTTATCCTGAGTCTTAAAAGAAATGGCTAGTGAGATAGTTGATGCATCAGATTTAAATATTGCATGATCCCTAGATTTGGTAAAGATTCCAACAGGTTGGAATGTTCTGAATGGAACTTCTTTATTCAAACAGGGAAGGGTACAAAGAGAGGATGCTATTAAGTTATACACTACTTAGCTTATCATCTGTCATTGGGAAGGTGTTAGAAGCTATTATTAAACGTTTTATAGTATGGCACTTCGAAAGTTATGCTAATCAGACAGAGTGAACATAGATTTATAAAAGGGAAGTCATGTTTAAACAATTGATAAGGAGATTGTGTTGTAAATATGGAAGAACCAGTAGACATACTAAACGTAGAGACATTTGATAAGAGTTCATATCAAAGGTTATTCACAAAAATAAAGGCTCATGGTATCGTTGGTAACATATCAGCATGGATAGAAGATTGCCTAACAGAAAACAAAAAATAGACATAAATGGATCATTATCTGATTAGTAAGATGTAATGAGTGATATGCAATATGGATCAGAGCTGAAGCCTCAGTATTTTACAGTTTATATAAATGATAAAGGAACTGTAAGCATGGTTGCTAAATTTGCTGATGACACAAAGGTAGGTAGGGAAAGAGTGGCACAGTGGTTAGCACTGCTGCCTCACAGCACCAGGGACTCATTTTCAGCCTTGGGTGCCTATCTGTGTGGAATTTGCATGTTGTCCCATGCCTGCATGGGTTTCCTCCAAGTACTCAAATTTCCTCCCATAGTCCAAAGATGTGCAGGTTAGATGGATTTGCCATGCTAAAAATTGCCTTTTAGTGTCTAGGTATGTGCAGGATGCGGGGTTAGCCATGGTAAAAACTTCATGTGGGGTTACAGCAATGGTTAGGATGCTCTATGAAGGATCAGTGTGGACTTGATGGGCCAAGTGACCTCTTTCTGCGCTGTAGGGATTCTATGATTCAAAAATAAGTTGTGAAGAGGTAATAAGGAGGCTATGAAGAGATACAAATAGATTAATTGTGTAGGCAAAGATCTGGGAAATGAAGCATATTGCTAGAAAAGATGAAATTGTCCATTTTGGCATGAGGAATGAAAAAGAAGCATATTATCTGAATGGTAAGATACTGCAGATACATCTGAGATACAAAGGGATTTCAGTATGTACATTGCATGAATCACATAATTTTATAATGCAGGTGCAGCAACTAATTAGGAAATCTATTGCAAGGGAAAATGAATACACAAGTAGGAAGATTATGCTTCAATGATCCTGAGCCATTGGTGAGGCCACATCAGGATTACTGTCTTTTGGATTGATCTGCTTATTTTTAATGAAGGAGCAGTCAGAAAGGGTTTACTGAACCAATAGCTGGAATGCCCAAGTTTGTATGAGAAAAGATTGGATAGCTTAGGCTTCTATCAGCTGGAGTTTAGACAAGAAAGAGATCCAACAAGTCCATACTGGCCCTCTGAAGAGTATCCTACCCAAACCCATTCCCCTACCCTATTACTTTACATTTATCCCTGACTAATGCACCTAACCTACACATCCATAGTCAACTTTAGCATGGCCAATACACCTAACTCACATATCTTTGGATTGTGGGAGGAAGCACACACAGACACAGGGAGAATGTGCAAACACCACACAGACAGTCACCTGAGACTGGAATCAAACCCAGACCCCTGGCACTGTGAGGCAGTAGTGCTAACCATTCAGTCTCCTGCCAACTTGATTGGAACATAAAGTCCTGAGGGGTCTTAATAGGATGGGTACGCAAAGGATGTTGCTGCTTGTGGGAGAATCTAAACTGGGGACACTATTTACAAATAAGGGATCATCCATTTAAAACAGAGATAAGCTTTTTTTTCTCTCGAGATTTGTGAGTCATTAGAACTTGCAGCTTCACAAGATGGTGAAAGCTGAGTCCTTGAATATCTTTAAGATGGGGGTAAATAGATACTCGAGAAGCAAGGTGGTGAAGATTGTAAGTTGTAGGCAGAATGGGGCATATTCAAATCAGCCATGGTCTATTGAACAACACAACAAAATCAGAGGGCTGAGCTGCCTAATCCTGCTGTGAATTTGTACATTCACATGTCCATATGTAATTCTTGGATCTGATGGTAAAAATCACACAACACCAGGTTATGGTCCAACAGATTTATTTGGAAACACTAGCTTTCGGAGTGCTGTTCCAAAGTTCAGAAACCAACATGGTCATTCTAAAAGATGAGAGACTTAACAAACAATCCATGTCTTTTTCAATATATAATTTCAGTTACATCACTATAAATTTGTTATAAATTCTATGTCCTATGATCTTAAATTCCACAACCACCTGATGAAGGAGTGGTGCTCCAAAAGCTAGTGTTTCCAAATACACCTGTTAAACTATAACCTGGTGTTGTGTGTTTTTTAACATACCAACACCAGCACCTCCAATCATGGCTTGTATCTCATAGAGTCATAGAGATGTACAGCATGGAAACAAACCCTCCAGTCCAACCCGTCCATGAAGACCAGATATCCCAACCCAATCTAGTCCCACCTGCCAGCACCTGGCCCATATCCCTCCAAACCCTTCCGATTCATATACCCATCCAAATGCTTCTTAAATGTTGTATTTATACCAGCCTCCACCACTTCTTCTATCAGCTCATTCCATTCACGCACCACCCTCTGTGTGAAAAGGTTGCCCCGTAGGTCTCTTTTACATCTTTCCCCTCTCACCCTAAACCAATGCCCTCTAGTTCTGGACTCCCCAACCCCAGGGAAAAGACTTTGCCTATTTACCCCATCCATGTCTCTCACAATTTTGTAAACCTCTATAAGGCAGTATCTGATGATTTGCTTGCTGATGTCAGCACTCATTTTTGGATTCTTCAGTCAAACTTTGAATTTCTGGTTGAAAAATCATAAAAGATTTGGTTACAAAAATCTTTATGGATAAAACATATTCAGCATCATTGCTGATTTCAAAAATCTGGGCCCATATAATTTTATATACAATTAAGAAGTATGTTACATCTGCATGAAGAATGCAGTCCTTATCCATTCAAATTGATTAATATTGTAGAACCACATTAGTTTTATAGAAAATCATATTTCTAGCTATATCAGACAATTAATTACATTGGTACACAAGTTTTTATTTTAATGAAGGTATTGGAAGCAGGGTCAGCAATGAACCCAAATATACATATTTTACTGAATTACAAAAAGCTGAATGATGCTTCAATGTCAATTTATACATAAGAATAATACAGAGTTATAGAGTCATACAGCATGGAAACAGAGTCTTTGGTCCAACTAGTCCATGCTGACCATGTTCCCAAACTAAACTAGTCCCATAGTAATCATTTGTCAACATAATTCAAAATTGTATCCTTAAAAATAAAAGCATGTGTAGCAATGTAGTTAATTGCCTGATATGGCTAGAAATACGATTGACAACAAAACAAATGTGGTTCTACAATAATGATGTACTTAAATGAACTTTCCACCTTTAACCCAAACTTCCTGGATGTTACATAAGTCCATTTTCTAGATTCAGATCAAAGCATTGAACAAAGCAATCCTTATTTCCAATGTTGGTAACTATTCTCATGAAACATTCTAGTTTTGTTCAAGAACTTTGAAAGCTATTGCCTAAGGCATTTTAAGTAAGACATTTGTGAAATAGTAGTACATCTTGACAGAATTTGCTAAAGGTCTAGCTAGCCTCTTGCGGCACAAAGTAAAAGGCAGTTCACTGTGAAATTGCCAGACTGACAGCATATGTGCCAGAAAACACTGCTGTACATAATCGAGCTCAATAAAATCTCAAGGCGACAAACTTATCTAGGTAATTTTGGTTTCCCAAGCAATGCCAAATTAATTAATTCCTAAACAAAGTTGGTTTGTCCAAGAAAATTGAATAATTTAACATCCTTAAAGCTCTTAATCACGCTAACATTTGTTCAAATTGGTTTTGTATTTTTCTCCCAATTTTCCACTTGCTTTTTTAGAGATGTAAAGTTTTGTTATAGTGAAGTAGCAAAAAGCTGGTGCCTGACTCACTCCACAACCTCCTGCAAGTGTCCATTCTGCACAGGTCATTCTAAGCAATTAAGGACTACATTCTACTTGAAAATACATTTATAATTTGGCAGCGAAACAATGACATTATTCTCCTCTTGTCTCCTGCGGAGAGGTTGCTGACCATTTGTTTCCACCCTGTACTGGAAATTGCTACGGTGGGTTTTGGACTCAGGCTTTCTGTCATTTATATGTCATGAACTACTTCTCTCACCATTGCACCATGATCCTCGGAGCAATGTTGGGGAGCTCATTATGAACAAAAGGGACTTCACAGAATCTCTACTAACCCAATAAATATCACTGATCTCTATCTCATTGTTATTTGTGGGACCTTGCTGAACATGAAATACAGCATTAGATATCCTTTAAATATGTTTTTCCAATTATAAAGTATATTGGGAGGTCTCAAAATCATGAAAGAAAGAATAAAGATGCAAATAGCTCTCTTAGATCATTTAACACAATGACATAATTCTGCCTCAACTCATTCTTCAAAGTAATTATTTTTCCATTTATGGAGAGTTATTCAATAAGTAGAGCACAGACTGACACTATATTGAGTCATTTTAAGACTTAAGAATTAAACAGCCAAATTAACTGTTTGTATGTGAATACAAGTCATCGCTGTAGTCTGCTAGCTGTTTACTTTATTGTTGAGAAACCTAACACAATATTTTGGATTAAGCATCTCTCTCTCATGGTATAAGAATAGCTTATCTGCATTCCCTTTTAATTATTCAAATGTAGCATTTTAGACAGTAATCTCTCCTCTGTCACACTTGATCTAAGCTAATTGTGCAAAAATGGTCACAGCTGATTGGTTTTCATTCAAATCTGTCTCAATGAATTTTTTTGAAGCAACAATGAACTGCAAATGCTGGAAAACTGAAACAAAAACAGAAACCGAAATTGCTGGAGGAAGTCAGCAGGACTGGCAGCAACTGTAGAGGCAACACAGAGTTAACATTTCAGCTCCAACAAACTTTCTTCAGCCTACCTGAAATGTTAACTCTGTGTTGTCTCCAAAGATTCTGCCAGACCTGCTGAGTTTCTCCAGCAATTTCCGTTTCTGCTTGTGTTTCAGATTTTCACCATCTACAGTTCATTGATGTTTTGAAAACTTCTATTGAGGCAATGACCCATCTTCAGTGGTCCTGAAATATTAACTCTGCTTTCCGTCTACAGATGCCGCCAAACCTTGTGAGTTTCTCCTGCAACGTCTGTCTGACATTGACATTTAAAATTGTCTTCTATGACATTATTTATTCTGCATATTTCCATATCATCCACATCTCCAACCAAGGTATGTAAACAGGAAGATTTACATTATTTATTACAATTTTGGGTGACATATTATAGGAAGGAAGTGAAAAACACATTAGAGATAACACAGAAATAGTTGACAAGAATGGCTCCAAGGATGAGTGACTTCGGTTATAAGGATAGATTGAAGAAGTTTGGATTATTCTCCGAAGGGAAAAGAAAGCTAAGAGGAGATCAGGGAAAATTGTTTCCATTCATAAAAGGAACAAGATCAGAAGCACATCGATTTAAAGTGATTGCAAAAGAAGCAAAGGTGAAGTCAGGAAAAGCTTTCTTCACTCATTGAGTATTGAAGGTTTGGAATGTACTGCCTGGAAGTGGGTGGGATTCAGTTAAGAGATTAGATGATTATTTGGAATAAAACAATGTATAAGGGTATGGGTGTACAGCAGCAGATTGGCACTAGGTAATGATACTTGTTTAAAGAGCTGGTGCATGCAAGATCTATGGACTTTGTCTCCCTGTTCTCTTTCTTAATTCAATAATAAAATGTCTGTCTACTCTTCTTATATCCAAGAACAAAAATACAGCAGACACAATCAAGTGATTTTCCTTTTGAGATAAGATTACAACAGTAATAGGATTCCTGTAGGATTTCTACTTGCTACCAACCCTGCTGTGAGTACAGCACATTAGATTGCAACTTGTGGTGGTAAGATTCTAGGTGAAAATTCCGGTTGTTCCCATGAAAATGGGATGATATTGCAATGGTATATCCACTGCAATACTACTAAAGTAGGAAGTTCATTTAAGACAACCCCCAACGTACCCCTAAGATAACATTTTAGGTAGGACATAAGCTTTGAGGTTATGAATATTTGTGGTGGCAGACAGAATACCAGTTGGGTTGCCTCTCTTCAAGCAGAGAACTAGCAGGCCTTCTGAACCCCCATTCATTGTGTGGTTCCTTAACAGAAATGGAACCAGAAGGCAGGAAATCTAATGTCCCTACTCCACAAGCTCATTGGCATGGTGGGATGGTCAAATGCTGTTGACATGTTGGAGCAGAGCCTTCGAAAATTTCAAGCAGTGTGGGCTGGAGCGAGATTGTGATGGAAAGTCTCCATCAATTTTTGGCCACTCTATCACAGATCTTGGGTAAAAAATCAAGCCTGATAAAAGCAATTTCATAATTGACCTATTCAGGAAACAAAGCTAATTGTTTGATTTACCGACTGACTTTACTTGGAACCAACATTAATTTCAAGAATCTCAAAGTGAATGCATTTTTTTTTGCTACAATGAATGCATAACTGGATATTTCCTTGTGATATAATTTGCTGGCAAAAAGAGGTACAAGTTTGACTTAGCATGTGCACCATCATTGGAGATTCATCTGTGATGTATTACTGTATGTCAATATCCCAGACATAACACATGAGAATCACACTCCAAATATCACACACTTTATGCTGTGTGTTCTCATAACACATAATCAGAATGCTCACAGCTTATAAATTGAAATATGAAAATTTTAATGAAAGATCATGTTAATAGGATTGAAGATGGTACTAAAAACCCTGTTCTGATGTCAGAAAAGAGGAGATTTCTACAAGGTTTCCTTCTGGAAGACACTCAGGAGCATTTCTACTACTTCCCAGCTCAGACCAAAGTTCTTGTGTCCTGCTACAGCTGGCGGTGAACATTGGTGGGCAATTATGTACGCAACCAAAGTACGATGGTTCACTAGCATTCACACCCACAATGATGGAGGAGGCCAGAACGTTAGTGAAAAAGACAAGGCAAAACAATTTGTAACCAACTTTAGTCAGAAGTACTGTGTGGATGAGTCATCTCAGCTTTGGCCTGCAGAAGGTTCTAGCATAGTAATGGCAATCCTTAGCCATCAAGATCCTTAGCAATCAAGAAATGACTGAAGGCAATGAATGCAACAAAGACAATAAGCCCTGGCAACACCCCACTGTAGTCCAGAAGACTTGTTCCTGAACTAGCCTGAGATAAGTAGTTCCAGTGCAGTTGGAAAACTGCCAACTATCCATCAATGTGGAAAATTGACCAAATGTGAAAAATCAGGAAAATTTCAATCTGGTCAATTACCTTCCTATTAGTTTCATCTTAATCATCAGTAAAGTGAAAGAAGTGTTATTTACTCAGCCTGTAGCTGCTCACTGATACATAGTTTGGGTTCACCGGGACCACTCAACTCCAGACCTCATTACAGACTTGGCCCAACTAGGTACAAAAGGACTGTATTTCAAAGGTGAAGAAAGGGTACATGTTCTTGACATCAAAGGAGAAATTGACTGAATCAAGAAACCCTAGCAAAATTGAAAGAAACTGTAAATTAGGGGGAGCTATCCATTGGTTGGAGTTAAACATAACACAAAGAAGGATGGTTGTTGGAGTCTAAGTATCTTAACACCAAGCTATCACTCTATGAGATCAGCATGTCCAACCACCTTCAATTACTTCATCAATCAGTTTGTCTTCATCACAAAATCTTAAATGGGATGTTCGTTGATAATTGTGTAATATCAATACCATTCATGACTCTTCAGGTATTGAAGCAGATCATGTCCATATGCAAGATCTGAACATATTTAAACTAGCTGAAAATGTGTTGCTGGAAAAGCGCAGCAGGTCAGGCAGCATCCAAGGAACAGGAAATTCGACGTTTCGGGCATAAGCCCTTCATCAGGAAACGTCGAATTTCCTGTTCCTGGATGCTGCCTGACCTGCTGCACTTTTCCAGCAACACATTTTCAGCTCTGATCTCCAGCATCTGCAGACCTCACTTTCTCCTCGAACATATTTAAACTAGGCCTAGTATGTGGCTAGGTAACATTATTGACACTCCAGTACCATGCAATGGAAGTCTCCAGCAAGAGAAAGTTTAACCTACTCCCCGTAGTATCCAATGGCATCATCATCACTGAAACCCAGCCTTCAACACCTAGAAATTTAAGTGGACCAGCAATTAAAATACCATTGCTACAAGAGCAGGGCAGCGGTTGAGAATTCTGTGGTAAATAATTCCACATATCCTGTCCACTATCTACAAGGCACAAGTCAGGGCTGTAATGAAATACTCCCTACTTGTCTGGATGAACTTTGATATCATTCAAGCAACTCAATACTATCCAGGTCAAATCAAGTCAAATTGGTGCACCATCTCCCAGCTTAAATATTAACTCCTTCCACCATCAATGCACAGGAGTAGAGTGAGAAGTGTATCAACTACAACTTGCATTGCAGCAACTCAAAACTGATCCTGCAATGACATCTTCCAAACACACATGTCTACCAGCAACTTCCATCACCTAGATGAACAAGGACAATCCCATTTGAACACCCTCACCAGCAAGTTCCCTCCAAATCCATACCACTTCTGACTTTAACCTATATCACCATTTCTTCACCACGGCCAGGTTAAAATCACAAATCATTTCTTATCACCCTGTGGCTATATTTACATTACAGGGATTGCAGCAGTTCAAGAAGTCGGATCACCACTACTTTCTCAAGGACAATTGGAAATGAACAATAAATATTGGTCTTGCCAGTGACACTCACATGCCATAAAAGATTTGTTTTTTATTTAAACAGCTCCAAGGAGCAGTTTCAAAGCAATACATGAGGAACTATCTTCCAGGGATCATGCCTTGCTGTATTACATGCAGCTAATGGGGAAGGAGCGATGGTCTCATGGTGGTAGAGGAAGAGACTACAGCAGCAAGCCAACTACAATTTCAGCCCATGTCATAAATTGACTGAAACACCAACAACAAATAATATGGATCTTTAATAGTGTTCTCAGATTCAGATGATAGATTGTGTTAATCAGTTAACTAATTTTTTAAATTTAGTGTGATATCCATTACTTTGGATTGAAGCAATTAAATTTTTACTGAATTAATTGAAATGATGGGAGAGCCAATTGTTTTCCTTAATATTTTCTGTCACATTGCTAATATATTATCTGTCAAAAATCATCAAAGAGTCACAATTATGTTTTTAGGCAAGAGTGATTCAGCTATCACAAGTGCTCTTAAAATTCTGTTATATACCATGCTCCCTAATTGCTCTTGGCAGGAAAATGATGCAGTTTTGAATGTCTTCTCTTTTTAACCAACCAGCCAATTCTCTACTGAAGATTTTATTGATGCTATCCAAATGAACTATTTATTATTGGAGGTACAATAAATACAGTACCTCCATTTAAAATCTGAGGCTTTACTTGAAAACATATCAAATTTAAACCCATAGTTTTCCATAAAGTCATGTTGGTCTGTGCTCTAGATTTTCAGAAATACTTGGTTAATTAGTATTTTATCATTCTTCACTTTGCTCCTCCATGCATACTTTGTACTGAAGATGTTTTGCTGGAATTTGGTTTAATAAATCCTTGCAGATAATTCTCTACTCAGACATGAAGGGAAAGTGACTCATTGTGACTAGCAGCAGTCTGAATTCTTGTTGAGTTGTTTAAGCAGTGTAACCCTGATCCAGTTTCGGAAGTGTATCCGTTCTTGCACTCATGAAATATAGTAAGCTCCTATGGATGTTGTTAACATTGTTTTTGCTTTAACATCTTCATCAACTGGTTGTTCTTCAATCCAAGGGTTGTGAATCTTAGTAATTCTCTGCTGCAGGGCATTAAGTTATCTCCATTGTTGAATAAATTTAAGACAGGCATAGACATATTTAGTCTCTTGAGAATATGGAGATATGGGAAGCAGGCAGAGAAGTGAAGTCACACTCCAAGATCAGTGATGGTTGGATTAAATAACAAAATAGGCTCAATGGCCTATAAGGTCTACTCCTTTACATATTTCTCATGTTGTGTTAATAAAATTATGCCAATATATCCCTTCAACATTGCACATTTTACTCTAACTTCATTCCCATTTGGTGGCTTCCCTCTTCCCACAACCTTTCTGCCAACACTCCAGCTCCTGACTTATCCATCAAGATCCTCTTCAGTCCCAACTCTATTCCCAGTCTCTGTACTTATTGTTAAAATCCCTCATGTCTATTGCCAATAGTGGGGACTTTAGCTTCTTCTCACACTCGATCTGCCTCCTGTCTTGGCTCAGTCTTGCTCCCAGCCTGGCTTCTGCCTGGCTGCCAGGCTTGTCTCCCACCTTTACTCCTAACCTTACTCATGCTTTCAATCTCAGTCCCTATCTGCTCAACCTGAAAATCCAGTTCCTGTTCTCACCCTCTGTCCTTACCTTTAGTATCTCTTATGTCTATTGCCACTATCAGAGACTGATTGCTACTATTCCATTGTGAACATGCATTGAAGTCCTGGGATCTATCTAATAGCAGAAGTAGATCAATGCAAGTAACACCTTGGACCAAATCTGATCTGATTTGTATTCTTGTTCATTCCTTTAAGCATCCAGGTAGATGTTTATTCATTAATTTTCCTCATGGACTCTTGTAATTTGCTTTTGCAGATACAATTGCCCTTAGATAGGTCATCTTCCTACTGTCCCAAGATTGCAACAACAACTTGGGGAAAGAAATGGACTTGTGACATTGTTACTGAGGTCGTGGAACCAGGGGCCAGGTAATATTCTGGGGGCTTGGGTTCAAATTCCTTCTTGACAGATGCTGAAATCTGAGTTTTCATTTAAATATAAAATTGAAAGTCACTAATGATGACATGAAACCACTACTAATGCCCTTTAAGGATAGAAAAATATCACCCTTATCTGGTCTGGCCAATGTGTAAATGCAACAATGTACTTGACTCGTAACTGCCCTCAAAATAGTTTAGCAAATCACTCACTCGTATCAATTGGTAGAAAGTCTCAAATAAGAAGTGAAGCTAGATGGGCTAAGGCACTCGAAATAACAATGGCAGTCTCAACCTTGTCAATTCTATGAAGTCTTCCTTATTTATTTCTGAGGCTAGTGTTAAAATTGGGAGAGCTGTCTCAGAGACTGGTCAAACTGATAGTCATACTCATGGCATCATGCATTGCACAAAATATCCCAAACAATGTCATCACCATCTCTGGTATGACCTGTTCCAGCAGCTGGACCAACCAACTGTCATGAAAGCAGGGACATACAGTTAGAAGGCAGTTGCCTTGGGAGATATCAACATTGATGCCGAGTGCAATGAAGTAAAACAAAATCACTTTAGACATGGGCATGGACAACTCCAGCTGATTATCACATACCACACCCTCCCTTGACTCACTGCCCCCCAGCTGATGAATCAATACTTATACACATTGAACATTACCTTGAGTAAGCACTAAGGGTGGCAAAGAGCTAAAATATATAGCTGCTAGATAGGGTCTGCAAATGTTCCAATGAAGTCAATAAGAGTGAATAACGTACTCAATCCATCCACACCAAGCTGCCTGCTACAGGTATCCTTGACCACGACAGTATCATTAAGAGTGACCATCCCACAGTCCATGAGGAGACAAAGTCCCATCTTCACATTGAGGATACGTTCCATCATGTTGTGTGCCATTACAATCATGTTAATTGGATATACTTTGAATGGATCTAGCAACACAAGACTGGCCATCTATGAGGTGTTGTGAGCTATATTTGCAGAGTTGTATTTCAACACAACCTGCAAACTCATGGTCCAACATTACCCTGCCTCAGCCAATTCCATCAATTAATCCTAGTTCAATGAAGAGTGCAGTTGGACATGACAGGAGCCAAAACCAAGTCATCAACCTGGTGAAGCTACAAAAGAAGACTACTTGTTTGCTAAACAGCATCAGCAGCAATTGATAGACAGAGTTAAGGAATTCCATAACCAATGAATCAGATCGATACAAAAACATAAATTGCTGCAAAAGCTCAGCAGATCTTGCAGCACCTATTGAGAGAAATCAGAGTTAACGTTTTGGGTCCAGTGACTCTTCCTCAGAACTGATGACAACTAGGAAAATGTTGGACGAGGCAGTAAGGAGTAAACAATAGGTGCGCATAGAGGCCAAAGACAGAAAAGGATAGTTGGACAGGTGAGGGAGTGTATAACAGTCAGGCTAGGAGGATGAATAGCTGGTAATGGAGACTGTTAGTGGCTAATAACACGTTATGTATAATAACAGACTATGTGATAAAAAGGCTCAGATCTAAGCGCTGCCAGCCTACCAAAACAATCCTGAATGGTGATGGCCAAATAAACAATTCACTGGAGGAAGAGATTTCATAAATAGCCCCATCCTTAATGATGGGTGGAGCCCAACACATCAATGCAGAAGACAAGATTGAGGCATTTGCCAAACCATCAGCCTGATATATCGAGTGGATGATCTATCTTGGCCTCCTCTGCAGATCTCACAGATGCTGTACTTCAGCCAATTCAGTTCACTCCACATGATATATCAAGAAATGCATTAAGGCATTGGATAGGGCAAAGGCTATGGGTTTTGAAAAGAATTTAGTAATATTACTGAAGACATAGTCAAGAATTTGCAATAGCCCGGCCATGCTGTTCCAGTACAAATGCAACACTAGCATGTGTCTGCCAACATGGAAAAGTGCCCAGATATGTCCCACACAAATAGCAGAACAAATTGAAAATGGCCAATTAAAACCTTATCAGTCTTTTCTCAATTATCAATAAAGTGCCGGAAGGTATCATCAACAATGCTATCAAGCAGTTCTGTTGCTTAGCAATAATCTAGTCACTGAAAGTTTGAGTTCCATCAGGACCACTTGGCTTTGACCTCATTACTCCCAGGAATACTCTCCCTGGGTACACCTGTAATTTTAGCCTGAACTACAACACCACTTCCCTTCCTTTCTTGTCCTCCTTTCTATCCTTCCTACAGCATCTATACCCTGGAACATTAAGCTGCCAGTGCTGCCCTTCACGGAGCTGTGTCTCTGTAATAGCTATGATATCCTATTCCCATGTTCCCAACCATGCCCAAGGTCATCAGCTTTACCTGTCAGGCCTCTTGCTTTGAAATAAATGTAGTCTCATTCATCAGACTAACCTTGTTCTCTGCCTTGCTCATGCCTGCCTTGACTATTTGAGTTGCTCCTCCTCTCAACTGTACCAGCCTTCACCTTATCTCTTTTCTCAGTGCCTCTTTGCATGCTCAAAACCTCCCACTAGCCCCAACCCATCTATCCACACAAACAAATCCTTTATGGGTCTTACACCTCCTGAGTAGCACTAGCAAATGTCCCTATCAGGATATAGGTCCCCTTCCAATTCCAGTCTGGATCAATTGCATCCATATATTTTGAAATAATCTCGGGATAAGGAATTACTCATTTTTATTAATTCATTCAGAAATGGAGTTGTGGCAGAGATCCAGTTTTAGAAAGCTAAAATAATGCCTATATTTAAAACATAGCATGTTATTGAATCATAGAGATATACAGCAAGGAAACAGACCCTTCAGTCCAACTCGTCCATGCCCAGATATCCTAACCTCATCTATCCCATTTACCATCACTTGGTCTGTATCCCTCTAAACCCTTCCTATTCAGATACCCATTCAGATGCCTTTTAAATGCTATAACTGTATCCACCTCCACCACTACCTCTGGCAGCTCATTCCATACCCACACCATCCTCCGTGTGAAAAGTTGTCCCTTAGGTCCCTTGCATATCTTTTCCCTCTTACCCTAAACCTATGCCCTCTAGTCGTGAACTCCCTCAATCCAGAGAAAAGACTTTGCCTATTTATCCTATCCATGCCCCTCGTAATTTTATAAATCTCTAGAAGGTCACCCCTCCGCCTTTGACACTCTAGGAAAAGCAGCCCCAGCCTATTCAGCCTTTCCCTATAGCTCAAACCCTCCAACCCTGGCAACATTCTTGTCAATCTTTCCTGACCCCTTTCAAGCAATGATAAATCAATCCATTTGCATCAGTGCAAGAATAAATAATGGAATCGTTAGCAGTGAAATAAGAGCAGGACATATAGAGTAGCTATAGAATAGTTGGCTTGAATGTCAAAGGGAGTTTGTTTGACCAAACTTGTAGAAAGTTTTGAGGAGGTCAGAGAGTAAATGGGCAGTAATGTAAGGGGTACTGATATAGAACAGAAGAAACAACACGGCTGCTTGTGAATGGCCAGTTTTGTGCTAAGTGACCCAGCAGGGATTTGCCAGAGTGATTAACTCTTTGGGAATAAATTGGCAAGGAGGACCCTGAATGGGGAGATGGTCAGAGGGTATGATCCAATCCAATGGTCCAAGGAGCGCAGGATCCAAGCTTGTGAGAATGGGGTCAGTGAGCTGTCAGAAGAGGCAGTCGGGAGAAGTATGCTGTGTGCATGTGAGTGTACACTAAATAAATGGAAAACTTGAAGATCAAAAGGTTATGGAGGAATGGGGGTGAATTAAAATTATGGTTGCTTTTCCCCTCTTGATTTAGAGACAGGTATCGTTTGAGGTAATGATTTCCCTTTTTGTCCAGTTTTGAAGTAAGCCACAACACGCTGCCCAAACTGTACCTTTATTTTTTGAGTTTCAATCTTGGAAATAAACCCAAAGCAAAATCTTTAAGATGGGGTTTATTAATAAACATGCAAAACATGGAGGAACAAACTCTGCTACTTCATTCACACACACAAATACAGTGAAGAAGGATAGAGAAAGAAAAATAGTTGCAAATTGAATTTCATGAAAAGTTATTACATTGGTATTAGTTCACATGACTTAGAGTCCAATTGGTCAAGAACCAAATTGGGAATCTTCATTTGGTTAATCTTACTGCAATTCTTTTTCTGAGTTGGGATACAGGTGGATGGCAATGAAGAGTGCAGTGGTATTTGGCATGCTCAGAGAATTAGTCCACCATGGCTGACTAAGTCTGCAATTTGTTTTTCTGAATAAGAGACTTTTGGGAGAGATAGAGATGGGGAGAAGGCTTTTTCACTGCTAAAGTTTGGAATTACAGTTCTTGTAAAACAGCAATTGATATCAGAAGTCAAAACTGCATATGTAAAAAGGGCTCAAACAGCCCGGTTTCAGTTGTGTGATAGGGTGGTTTCTGCTAAGCCAGTCAGATAAACTGGTAGTTTGACCGTCCACATCACAACTGTATGGGATGAGGGATGGATTCATGGGTAGATTCATGGATGGATAGTGTCACAGATGAACAGATTGATGGATGAATTCACATACAGACAGAACAATGATGTGATGGGTTTATGGGCAGATATACAGATGGAAAGATTCACAAAGGTGTGGATGGATCGCCAGCTAGATTAATGGAGGGAAACACAGATTTAAGGATGGATTCGCAGATAGGTGCATGAAATAATGTACTGATTGATTCTCAGAAAGTGGGCCAAATTTCCAGGCAGATGGACTTGGTAGACAGTTGGTTGGATTCATGATTGGATGGTCAGATTCAATGACAGGTGAATTCATAGATGTATTCATAGACGGATGGGTTCATAGACTGATTCATGGATTGCTGGAATAATTATGGAGGGACTGCAACAAAGACTGCAACTAGACTGTTCCTGGGATGACAGGACTGATATATGAAGAGAAAGTGGATTGATTAGGACTATATTCACCATCGTTTAGAAGGCTGAGTGGATATCTGATAGAAACCTATAAAATGCTAACAGGATTAGACAGGGTAAATTCAGGAAGGATGTTCCCAATGACCAAGAAATCCAGAACCAGGGCTCACAATCTGAGAATACAGACGAGGTCATTTAGGAATTAGATGAAGAGAAACTTCTTCACTCAGAGAGTGGTGAGCCTGTGGAATTCTTTGCCACTGACAGTGATTGAAATCAAACCATTCAGTGTATTCAAGAAGAAGTCAGATATAGTTCTTAGGACTAAAATGCTCAAAGGGAAAAGTAGGAAGAGGATACTGTCTGTGCCTGTGAAGTTTGCTTTCTCCAATGCATTGACATTCACTCCTAGTATCTGCTGTCTGACCAAATCTCTACTGGTTATTCTACTGTCTTTAGGATTTTTGAACCACAGGAGCTGAAGAGAATCTGCTGACATCTTGTGGTAAGGTTGATCCTCCTGTCTTATGTTGGTCTGTTTTGCTTCCAGATTTTTGCTTCTCTCACCATCTAAATGGCTTTCTTGAAAATTTTCTTTGGACCACAACAAAACTGAAAAAGACTTACCAGTAATCCATCAATAATTCTATCTCCAATGAAGGGTGATTTCAAGGCTTCATAGTCATATTTTTCCACTACTATGTAGAGATCACTAAATAAATTACTCATAGATTTCTCTGGAAGCTGAACACCTGATAAATATTGTGTTTTCAAGAATTTAATTTGTTGGACAGTGATTTTTAAAACCTTGCAGAATTTCATCAAGTGTATCTGATGCAACTTTTATGAGCAACTTGGTACATTAGATCATTGAATATAAAAGTGTATTTGTTCGGTTTCTGATTAAGTATCTAGTTTGGAGGCAAAATCAATATCTTAAGAACAGTTATTGGCAAGGTGCCAATTTTATGTACTATTTGGCCCATTTCTGAAATGACATCTTGCTGACAGTACTATTACTGCTGCCCTGTCTTCCTGATATGATTATTTAGCTTCCTTTTCATTTAATGATACAAAATCTCAATGTCTCCTTATCTTAAAGGATTTGTTTTTTTTTAGATTAGGTTACTTACAGTGTGGAAACAGGCCCTTCGGCCCAACAAGTCCACACCGACCCGCCGAAGCGAAACCCACCCATACCCCTACATTTGGCCCTTACCTAACACGATGGGCAATTTAGCATGGCCAATTCACCTGACCTGCGCATCTTTGGATTGTGGGAGGAAACCAGAGCACCCGGAGCAAACCTACGCAGACACGGGGAGAATGTGCAAACTCCTCACAGGAGGTCACCTGAGGTGGGAATTGAACCCGGGTTTCTGGCGCTGTGAGGCAGCAGTGCTAACCACTGTGCCACCGTGCCGCCTTGTATGTTGCTGTATAACAAAGCTGCTACTGTGTATAGCTGTGCAGGAGGATTTTCTCATGCTTATGTTGTCAAAATAGATGATTCACACCTTGTTTGCAAGTGTAATGAATGGGTCCCCCTTCTTTTAGATTGGATTAAATTCACTACGGTGTGGAAACAGGCCCTTCGGCCCAACAAGTCCACACTGACCCTCCAAAGAGAAACCCACCCAGACCCATTCCCCTACATTCACCCCTGACTAATGCACCTCACACTACTGGCAATTTAGCAAGGCCAATTCTCCTAACCTGCACATCTTTGGACTGTGAGAGGAAACCGGAGCACCCAGAGGAAACCCATGCAGACATAGGGAAAATGTGCAAACACCACACAGACAGTTGTCCAAGGCAGGAATTGAACCCAGGTCCCTGGCTCCGTGAGGCAGCAATGCTAGCCACTGAACCACCGTGCTGCCCAGCAGACATTTCCCATTCTCTTCAGAGCTGCATGAGGGGTTAAAGACAATCCCAATCACTTTAATGTGTTCTACCAGATGAATCTCACTCTGTTGATTTTGTCTTGTCAAAAATTGCGATGCGTTTATCATCTTAAAGTTATACCTGAAGATACCTTCAAAGCTCACCGGAACCTGCACCACTGCTCATCATGTTAGAGATTGCTCATACTATCAAACCATCAAGGCAGGTTCACTGCCAACATATCCTTCCTGGCAGGGATTTGCAGGCCTCATTTTATCAAGTGTGGTCGAGGAAAAACACTTGGTCCTCCAACAAGCACAGGCCTTTGTCTTAACCAATGTGTCATTTATTACATGTTAGCAATAGGTACATATTCCACTGATATGGTAGACATTGTCACAGAGACTGTAAAGAGGATTTCAGTGGTAGGTTTTATTAATCAAGCTACTATTCTTCCACCCAAATCAGAATGATGATATTGATATGGCCATTCTTAATGCAATCCTCAGCATTAACCCTTTCTGCACCTTCTAAGACTAATATCATTTTGAATCAGATTCCGCTGCATCAAATCTTCCCTCATCCTGTAGTTAATTGTTGGGAACCCAGGCAGTGCAGACTGTAAGTGGGGGCTGTGAGAGCAGGAGCTAATGTCCACAATGTACAGAGACTGGAATCCTGTGTATTATCACCAGGACGCAGGGAGGAACATGACTGAACACTCATGATGCAGGAACTTGAATGCTCAGTAATTCTCAGCAGCCCCATCCTGCCCCAAATTGATGCCCATGTTTACAGTGGGCACAGGAAACTTCAGCAAATCTTATCCCTGGGTCTTGGCTGAGGTGCTGACTGATCAAGGGAGCACTCAATGAAGTGACACTGATTGTACTCCAGAATGGCTGTGGAATTTCAGGACCAATGTTTACCAATTGAACAGGAATTTTCCTTTGCGTTGTTACTTCTCAGGAATGACCAGAAGGTGCACACAGTTTGGGTCTTCTGTAGAGTCAGGCTTCTTCCTGTATCTTTCCCCTCTGTGTTGTTCCAAGTAGGGACCCCAATCAGGAGCTGATGTGCAAGCAGCAGATATTTTCTGTGAATGGAAATGTAAAATGTTTGATCATTTCTGTTGGATTTTCACCCACTGTTAAGTGGAAAAGAAATCTGGTTCCCAATCAGATTATTCCGACACCTGATAATTCACACTATAGCAAACAATATTTCATGACAAAGATTATCATCTCATCCAGACACTTCAATTGATCCTGTTGTGCACTGGCAGTGAGACACACTGAAAGAAATGGACTTTTCACAGACAATCAGTTTGATGCAATGACCTTAGTGCAATTCATTAAATGTTAAAGGTCAGAGACATGGTGAGATGAAGAGGTTTAGGGAGGCAATTCCAATGTTTAAGGTTAACCCTGCTGAATGCACAGTTACCAATGGGAGAGTGAGTGAAATGGTGAGTGTTGCAACAAATGTCAGAATTGTAGGAGTGCAGGTATTTTGATGGTTCACACAGTTGGAGGAGGGTACGAGAGAGAGTATTTGCTCAATGATACAGGGGTGAAAATTTTAAAAGTGTGATGTTGGATTAGCGTCTCATAGTGATCAACAAGGACAGGGCTGGCAGATGAACAAGGCCTGGTGTGGTTTAAGCCACAGTGCTATGGAGAAGCATGGATTCACTTAAGGTGGAAGACGGGAAACATGAGCACCAGTAGCCAGTCAATTAACCTACAAATTATAAAGACAATGACCAGGATTTTTCAGATAGCAAGGTTTCTTGTCCGACAACCCGAAGACTTGGTGGGGAATATATCCGTACAGGTTATGGCTGTGCCAGAGTCACTTCAAGCTGCTCAGAGCATCAAATGGTTGGATATGGGATTTTTATCCTCCATTTTGTGCATTTTCCTTGAACAAAACTGCCTGCCAATCTGACTGACCAGCAGTGCCACAGCGAGTAATGGTCACTGCTGGCACCAGAAGCAACCTCCAGAATCAAAGTGCTGGAGTTCCACAGGGGGAGCCAGTAGTGAGGTCACATGACAGGAAATGGGAGCGAAGGTCCAGGGAGAGTAGGGAGATCCAACAGCAAGGTCAGGAATGCAATGAATATCTGGATAGGCTGGGACTTTGAGCTGGTCTCATTGATAGAGTCAGCCATCTCCTTTTCTGAGCCTTCCTGTTCTCCCCTTACCACGCAAATCCACAATTGCAGGGGAATATTAACTGATGCTCTAGGCTTTGCGTACACCTTATAATGTTGTAGGCCGGACACAAGCATGGGATGGCAAACGAGGAGACTGTATGGGCCATCCTGCCTACTAGTGCAGGACTGTAAGAACTTGCTGTTTACAAAAACCTCAAAGACCAACCTCCTAACCATTGCATTAGGGGTTTAGTATCCTGTAATGATGTCACAGAGCAGCTTTTCATTGGGAAGAGATACCACAGTGTAAGCTGAATTAAGAAATGAAAAGCAGAAATTCTTGGTGAATTGGGCAAAACCCGAAAACCGAACACTGTTTACATTAGAAATACTTGCAGAGAAGCAAATGATGTAGACTGACTAGCATTAATGATAAGGGTTACAGAATAGTTTATCAAATAATCCTTTAGATGTATTGTTGAGAAAAGACACATTTTGTCAAATCCTTTTGTCCTGCATTTATTGGGACATTGTGCAAGAATCCCAACCAATTCAAGGTGAAAAGTAAATTCTGTCATTTGATAGGAGACTATTGATTGGTTGCTAAATGAATTCTGATTGGCAGAGATGTTGCCGTGGAGAATGCACCCACTAATGCTGATTGACAATTAACTGCCAGGTTTTGATTAGAGAATGTGGAATTTCACACCATGGAGAGGAAGAGGCTGAGGGGGATTTCACTAAAGTTCACAAAGTAATGAGATGTCTGGGCAGAGCAAACAGGAACAATTAGCTCAATCTCATTAAATCTGTGCTGTTTAGACCTTGATGTTTTGATTGATTTGCAAAAGTAGCAAATAGAGTCATAGAGATGTACAGCACAGAAACAGACCCTTCAGTCCAATCGTCCATGCTGGTCAGATATCCCAACCTAATCTAGTACCATTTGCCGGCATTTGGCCCATTTCCCTCAAAACCCTTCCTAATCATAGACACATCCAGATGCCTTTTAAATGTTGCAATTGTACCAGCCTCTGCCACTTCCTCTGGCAGCTCATTCAAAATACGGATTACCCTCCGCATGAAAAAGTTACCCCTTACATCCCTTTTAAATTTTTCCCCTCTCACCCTAAACCTGTGCTGTCTAGTTCTGGACTCTCCCACTCCAGGGAAAAGACCTTGTCTATTTACCCTATCCAAGCCCCTCATGATTTTATAAAACTCGAGAAGGTCACCCTTCAGCCTCCAACGCTCCAGGGAAAACAGCCCCAGCCTATTCAGCCTCTCCCTGAAACTCAATCCTCCAACCCTGGCAACATCATAGTAATTTTTTTCTGAACCCTTTCAAGTTTCACAACATCCTTCCAATAGGAGGGAAACCAGAATTGCATATGATATTCCACAAGTGGCCTAATTAATGTCCTGGGCAGCCACAACATGGCCTCCCAACTCCTATTTCAATGCTGTGACCAATGAAGGAAAGCATTCAAGACACCTTCTTCACTATCCTATCTAATTGTGACTCCACATCCAAGGAACTATGAACCTGTACCTCAAGGTCTCTTTGTTCAGCAAACCACACACCCCGCCACCCCCACTCCCCCCCACAACCTTCCCAACAAGTGTACAAGTCCTGCTCTGATTTGCCTTACCAAAACATAAATGACAAAATGCACCGATCCTTGTGGCACACCATTGGTCACAGGCCTCCAGTCTGAAAAGCAACTCTCCATCACCACCCTCTGTCTTCTACCTTTGAGCCAGTTCCATATCCAAATAGCTAGTTCTCCCTGTATTCCATGAGATCTAACCTTGCTAATCAGTATTCCATGAGGAACCTTGTTGAACACATTATTGAAGTCCATATAGATCACGTCCACTGCTCTGCCCTCATCAATCTGCTTTGTTACTTCTTCAAAAAAACTCAATCAAGTTTGTGAGACATGATTTCCCACACACAAAGCCATTATAATTATCCCTAATCAGTACTTGCCTTTCCAAATACATATAAATCCTGTCCCTCAGGATTCCCTCCAACAACTTGCCCGCCACCGATGTCAGGCTCTCTGAAATATAGTTCCGTGGCTTGTCCTTACCACCTTTCTTGAATATTGGCACCACGTTAGCCAACCTCCAGTCTTCCAGCACCTCACCTGTGACTATCGATGATACAAATATCTCAGCAATCATTTCTCTAGCTTCCCACAGAGTTCTTAGGTAGACTTGATTAGATCCTGGGAATTTATCCACTTTTATGCATTTCAAGACATCCAGTACCACCTCTTCTTCAATATGGACATTTTTCAAGATGTCACCATCTATTTCCCTACATTCTATATCTTCCATGTCCTTCTTCACAGTAAACACTGATGTAAAATACTTGTTTAGTATCTTCCCCATCTCCTGCAGCTCCACACACAGGCCTCCTTGCTGAGCATTGAGGGGCTCTATTCTCTCCCTAGTTGCATTTTTGTCTTCAATGTATTTATAAAATCCCTTTGGATTTTTCTTAAACCTATTTGCCATTGCTATCTCATGTCCCTTTTTGCCCTTCTGATTTCCCTCTTAAGTATACTCCTACTGCCTCTATACTCTAAGGATTCCTTCGAACTCTGCTGTCAATACCTGACATATGCTTTCTTCTTCTTCATAACCAAAACCTTAACATCTGTAGTCATCAACATTCCCTATACCTACCAACCTTTCTTTTCACCCTAACGGGAATATACTATTTCTGGATTCTCATTATCTCATTTCTGAAGACTTCCCATTTTCCAGCTGTACCTTTACCTGCAAACATCTGCCCGCGATCAGCTTTTGAAAGTTCTTGCCTAATACCATCAAAATTGGCCTTTCTCCAATTTCGAACTTCAACTTTTAGATTCAGTCTATTCTTTTCTATCACTATTTTAAAACGAATAGAATTATGGTCGCTGGCCCCAAAGTGCTCCCCCACTGACACCTCAGTCACCTGCCCTGCCTTATGTCCCAAGAGTAAATCAAGTTTTGCACCTCTCCAGTCAGTACAACCACATACTGAATCAGAAGATTTTTTTCAGCACACTTAACAAATTCCTCTCCATCAAAACCCTTGATACGATGGCAGTCCCAGTCTAAGTTAAAATCCCCTACCATACCAACTCTATTATTCTTACAGATAGCTGAGATCTCCTTACAAATTTGTTTCTTAATTTCCCACTGACTATTGGTGGGGTTTATAATACAATCCCAATAAGGTGATCATCCGTTTCTTATTTCTCAATTCCTCCCAAATAACGTCCCTGGATGTACTCCCAGGAATATCCTGCCTCAGTAGAGCAGTTATGCTATCCTTTATCAAAAATGCCACTCCCCCTCCTCTCTTGCCCCCCTTTCTATCCTTCCTATAGGATTTGTATCCTGGAACATTAAGCTGCCAATCCTGTCCATCTCTGAGCCACATCTCTGTAATTGCAATGACATCCCAGTCCGATATTCCTAACCATGCCTGATAAGTTGGAAATAGATATACTGACCATATAGAAAATGGAGCTTAGAATGTTAACTAAAATGGCTGAAGCACATTGGCTATATTGCCCAGCATCCTGAGCGAACAAATTGCTAATACAGCAACTTGCACAGGCTGGGTAAACATGTCCAATCCCACAGATCTGAGAATGACATAGTACCAGCATTAGGTCAAAGGGCAGCCATCAGAAGAGTACTGAAGCCTTACGGTCTAGTTGTAACTCACTAATGAGGTTTGAATGTTTACATTTAAAGAGCATCTCTGAGATTTGACTGTTGCTTTGAAGGGTTAGAAAAATAATGGGAGTTAATGTCAGACTTTAAAGATAGTGTTAAGATCTTAACCAGATGGGTGCTGGTGTCTGTGTGTTAGATTTAAAGCATGTTTTGATGTGTAAGCTTACAATTAAGTATACTTTGATTAATATACTTTGTGATAGCTTAATGACACGGGACTCTGTATTGCGTGAGAAGTTATGTATAAATGTAACAACTTTCCCTATCTACGGTGAGAGAATCCACTCTCTAGTAACCAGTGTGGTCTGAGTGGCTTTTCTCTCCCAAGCCTTGTTAGTATATTCATATACTAACAGTCTTGAATAAAAACAGTACTGTTGAAGTGTATTAATTAAGTGGTGGTTCTCTGTTCTTGGACAGGCGTTCACAGAAAGCCAGGTACCGTGGCTGAGCTTTCACATGCCTTCCCCGTTAGCTCTCTTGAATTGAAATAATTACAGTTTAATTTATCAGTCCAACCTGCAGTTGGTTTCTGCTTTGTTCTTGCCTGCTTTAACTAGTTACCTTTCCCAACCAATCTCAAATTGATCTTTTTCTTCACTATTTCCCTGGGTCCCACTATTGCCACCACCCCACCCCCACCCCCCACCTTACTAGTTTAAATCCACCTGAGCAGCTCGAGCAATTTTCCCTGCCAGTATATTTATCCCCTTCCAATTCAGGTGCAATCCATCCTTCTTGTGGAGGTCACTTCTACCCCAGAAGAGATTTCATTGATCCATTAATGTAAACCCTTCTCCCCTGCACTATCTCCTCAGCCACACATTCATCTGCTCTTTCCTTCTATTCATACCCTCATTAGCTTGTAGTACCAGGGTTATTCCACATATTGCTACCCTAGAGAACCTCCTCTTGAATTCCTGCCTAAGCTTCTATATTGTCCCTTTAGAATCTCATCCTTTTCCCTTCCTATATCATTAGTTCCAAAGTGTACAATGACCTCCTGCTGGTCCCTCTCCCCCTTGAGAACATTCGGCACTCTCTCCAACATATCCTTGATCCTGGCAACACACCATTCTGATTTTTCACTGTTGGCCCCAGAAGTGTCTGTCTATGCCTCTGACTAGAAAGTCCCCTCTCACAATTGATCTCTTGGAACCTGACGTACCCCTCATTACATTGAGAACCAGTCTCCGGACCAGAAATTTGGCTGTTCGTGCTACATTCCCCGGAAAGTCCATCACCCCCTACATTTTCCAAAACAGCATACTTGTGTGAGATGGGGACAGCCACAGAAGACTCCTGTACTACCTGCCTACCCATCCTAATTTTCCTGGAGTTAACCCATCTACCTGAATGTTTCTGCGGCTTTTCTCGCTTCCTATAACTGCCACCCGTCATATTCCCTAGCTCTTGTAAATTCCTTATTGCCTCTAACTGCTGGTCCAACCGAACCATGCGATATGATAGGATTCACAATCAAAGACACTTCCTGCAGAAGTAACCATCAGTAACATGGAAATGCTCCCTAAACTCCCACATCTGATAGGAAGAGCACCTCACTCAACTAAAGGTCATCGTTGCTCCTTCACAATCTGCAGATCCAGAAAATAAAACCATCTTTTTGCTCTTAAAAAAAAACACTGCTCCATGCTAACTTAGTACCTATGGTTTATATTTTTAAAATTTAATCAACAGACCAATCTCAATTACAGATATAATTAAGAAAGAATCCACTCTATTCACTACTGTAGATTTACAGCAAGATTACAAGTACAAACTATGCACATGTCTGTTCCTGTGCTGTGAGCTCACCCACACAGGTTCCTCTAAGGTCAGCTGTGAATTTCACTGTTTGTTAAATTTTCCTAAATGCACTCTAATGTCCAGAGATACATGAACTCAAACAGCAAAAGCAGTGATAGTGCAGATTCACTGCTGTGTCAGACAGCAGGGTCAGTCTTTCTCTGACCCTGTGGTCACTGCCTTTGTCTGTCATCCTCCTTTTAAAAGTGCCATTGTTTTGATCTTTTATTGCAGAATCATTCGGTGTACTAGAGACAGCGCTGGATAATCACTGAAATGGGAATAATGTCCAGGGTTATGGGAAAAAGCCGGGGGAATAATACTAAGGCCTTCTGCGCATTCAGAGGGCTGGTACAGGCATGATGGGCTGAATGGCTTCTTTCTGCACCATTATAACAACTCAGATTCTGTGAACTTTGTGTAGTTGAGACAGACAAATCATAACCTTGGTCTTATATAGAACAGTACGGTACAGACACTAATCCTTCAGTCCACAATATTGTACCGAACATGATGCAAAATTAAACTATTTTCTTCTGCCTGCCATTGGTTCACATCCCTTCATTCCTTGCATATTCATGTCTTTAATTAAAAGTTCCTAAATACCTTTATCATATCTGCCTCCACCCCCACCCCGGCAGCCTGTTCCAGACTCCTGACACTCTTTGTGTAAAAAAACTTGCCCCTCACATCTCCTTTGAACTTTTGCCCTCTCACCTTAAATGCTTCTCTTAGTATATTTGAACTGTGGGGGGGAAAAAGATTCTGACTGTCAACCCTATCTATCCATCTCATAATTTTGTAGGCTTCTATCAGCCGCTCCAGAGAAAACAACCTGAGTTTTTCTAGCCTCTCCTTAGAGCTCATACCCTCTAATCCAAGCCTCATCCTGGTAAACCTCTTCTACACCCTCTCCAAAGCCTCCACATCCTTCTTGTAATGTGGCGACTAGAATTAAACGCAATAGTCGTCATGCAGCCTAAGCAAAGTCTTATAAAGCTGTAACATGACCTCCTGATTCTTGTACTCAGTTCCCTGAGCAATAACGGCAAGTACGCCATAAACTTTCTTTATCACCCTACTTGTGATGATTTGTTTTGATCTGTATTTGATGCTGAAATGAGCTTCTGACAACATTTTCATAACACCACTAAAACCATATATTTTTGCCTGCATAATCTGATTCGATTCCTCTGTAGTTACAGAAATCCTCTGTTGCAAAAATCCACACCAATGCAGTCATGCCATTGGCACTTGGCTATTCAAATAGCAAATCGAGAGTTTGATGTTGGAAAAGCACAGCAGGTCAGGCAGCATCCAAGGAGCAGGAGAATCAACATTTTTGGCTAAAGCCCTTCATCACGGCTTTAGCCCGAAACATTAATTCTCTGCTCCTTGGATGCTGCCTGACCAGCTGTGCTTTTCCAGCACCACACGCTTGACTCTGACCTCCAGCATCTGCAGTCCTCACTTTCTCCTATTCAAGTAACAACTCAGCTGACCTCCCAAATCCGACCCTCTGTGAACTTAATAATTCAAATCTGTGCTCTTAATTACATCAAGTCCTGATCATCGATCATTCCTTTTTCACTAATTCATGTTGGCTCCTGCTTAAGTAAGTACTCAAGTTTAACATACTCCTGCTTGTTTCCAAATCTTTCCATGGTCTTGGCTCACCCTTTCCTGGAAATCTCTGTGACATGTGTGGTTGTCTAAATCAAGCATTTTGAACCCTTGCTGTTTAAATAGTTTGACCATTAGTAGATGGTCCCTCAGTTGCTGAATTACGGGACTTTGGAATTCCTTCCTCAAAACTCACTGTCTCCCTGCCTTTTCTCTCATTGAAAGCATGAAGAAACAAAATGTGAGATTGATCTTGACAAACCTGTACTGAAACCAGGAAATGTTCCACGTGGACTTTATTTGAAAACTACTGAATCCCACCACCTAATGCCACTACTTGTTATTACAACCAGACAAACGTAAAGATCTGCAATGCAGAAGACACCATTCTGAAACTGAGAGATAGTTTTGAAACAGTCCAAACTCCTACTTTGTAAGGTGCATAAATAGTGTATGAATTGATTGAGAATTTAATGAAATCAACCTAACAATCTGTGATCCATGACTGAAATACAAAATATAGAGTTTAGTGGACCTTTTGTTTATATTTGTTAAATTAAGGTGACCTGCATTTTCCAAGGTATTGCAACACACTGATTTGTTCATATTTGTGATGTGTTCCAATAGTGCAATTCTTTTATTATTTTAAAACCTATCTTTGATTTAATTGCATAAATGTGATAAATTATGTTTTTTTGTAACATTGAAATAACCATAGTCCTATCAGATCACAGGGCTGCTCTCTCAACAGAGAGCGAGGTGATTGATGGTGGTTTAACCTGAGGATCAAGGTGAGAGTTCCAGAAGGAGAGTTCATCACAGTAACCTCAGCTGGTACAGGGATTGGCATCACTCAGCATCACCAACTCACCCATTCAACCAACTGAGCTAACCGATCCACTTTCTTTTAGTTGTATATTCAAACATTCACAGATACTACTTCCAGTCCACTCCAGCTTTAGTGCCTGAACCAAGATGGTATCACGGTGGACTGAACTGAGCATAAGTGAAAGGACAACAAAAAGACATTTTGACTTTGAAACAATATGCTTTGCATTGCATCTATCATGATCCAAAACATAATTTTATGTTCTCTGTTCCTTAATCTTTAAAAGATTTCAAAGCATCCCTCACCTGCCACGTGGGCGGCACGGTGGCACAGTGGTTAGCACTGCTGCCTCACAGCGCCTGTCGACCCGGGTTCAATTCCCGACTCAGGCGACTGACTGTGTGGAGTTTGCACATTCTCCCCGTGTCTGCGTGGGTTTCCTCCGGGTGCTCCGGTTTCCTCCCACAGTCCAAAGATGTGCGGGTCAGGTGAATTGGCAAAGCTAAATTGCCCGTAGTGTTAGGTAAGGGGTAAATGTAGGGGTATGGGTGGGTTGCGCTTCGGCGGGTTGGTGTGGACTTGTTGGGCCGTAGGGCCTGTTTCCCCTCTGTAAGTGTAAGTCTAAGGTGGGGCCCACAGCTTGGACAACTCTCACCACAGCCATGATGGGGATCCACATAATACAGAAGATGGTCATACACCAGCCCAGTGCTCCTGACCAGACAGGGTATTCAACAGATCCATATCTTAGTGGGGCAAATGTTGTCAAGGACCAGATTAAGACTGCCTGAATGTGGATAAGATACAAAACTAAATCAGAAGCAGAATGAGAGATTGGGTATTTTCAGTTTAAATCAAAATAATGTGTAACAGCTTCTTACCACCAGCAAACACGGAGAGATCAGAATCCAACACATTCGCCAGAAGAGCCAAGTCCTTTCCCCAATCATCATCTCAATGTCCTTGATGAATCTGTTTGTCCCTGTGAACAACAAGGAAGAAGAGAGACACCATCACTCACTCTGTCCTGTCTTTAGGGCAGCTTGTTTACTGTTGAAGTTCATCTTGTACAGGGTGGCACTGATGAACAGGTTAACCCAGAGAAGGGATTGCTCCAGATTTCAAACAGGATAAGGAAATTGATTCTTGTCACCAACTGATTGATCTTTCTCTCCCATTTTGGGAACAAGGGTCTGTCCATCCCAGCACAAATTGGAAACATAAGCTTTTCCTGGAATGAGTTCTTCTTGGGCGATGAAGGTAACTTGGAATTTGAAACACAAACAGATCAATCATGACCGTATTGATGGTGGAGCAGGCTTGAGGGGCTGAATGGGTCTATTTCTGCTAAGGACTTGTAAAATATGAAAGTGAGGAGTTCATAACAAACCCTAAATATAGAAACATGTGAACAACAGCAAAAATAGGCTAATTTTCTCTAATCTTATTACAAATCACTTTTTAGGGATACGATTAATACTGATAGAAACCAATGAAGGGTAAAGAGTGGGGTGTTTCCAATGTAAAGAACAGGGGTGTAAGTGTAATTAATTAAAACTTATAAAATACACCATTGAGTTAAATGCAATAGAGATGACCACTTAGGTGATATATTGCAACTGTAGCATGTGGGTGCTGCTGGATTCCTAAAGAAATCCAGTTATATTGGATCAGCTCAAACATTTGATATAGTACCACACATGAGGCTCCTTAATAACCTGAGAGCCCATTGTGCTGGGTGTACAGTATGACCATGGATAGTGAATTGGTGAGCTGACAGAAGATCGACAGCAGTATCTTGTCGGGATCTGGATGATGTGAGCTTGGCAAGGTTTATTCGAGAATTGGATGAGAACTGTAGCAATTCTGATGTCGGGAAGACCATATATTTTTTTTTATTCTTTCAGTAAGCAATGAGCTGAATCTGTCACTCAGCAGTGATGAGTTCCTAATTAATGGGATTATTCCCTATTAAGCAGCAAGCTAATGGTACAACACGCCTAACTAATATTCAGCTTCCTATCTTAAACTCACCTAACAAGCTCAACATTGAGAAAACTTGACCTGGAGATTAGAGTGGGGATCTCGTGAATTCAGCTTGTTACCTGCTCCAAATGACCTAAATATTAGGCACTGAGGTCTCAGAGAATACTCCAAGGATGCCAGTCACATACACTTTACATTCATGGTATTGGATCTGATATGTGCCAGTCTCTAATATCTTGCTGGGCCATCTCAGAAAATTTCTAAACTTCAGTACTGCACCACAGTCTGCCCCAGTGACTATCATTGTAATGCCTCGGCCAGCACACTCAAGAGCATGAACCCAGGCTGCATCTCCAGGCTGGTCACTTGCTGTCCCAATTCTCACTCATTCTGAGCTGGCCTGGATGCTCACAACACCTCTTCCTTGCCTTGCCTTTTGCCTTTGTGTGTTTGCTGCCTCAGCCAGGGATATTATTCCAGTCGCTCCTTGCCATTTAGTGCAGACACAAAGGAAGGAATCTTGTTGTGGTTGTCAACAGGACTCTGTCAAATCAAGGAGGGTATAATGGGGTGCTGGCACAGTAAGTCATGGGCAGTCTCTGATACCAATTCCATGTGCTTAGACATGGGCAACCAGCTGCTCAGGGTGGTCAACATTAGTGTTTACTCCACGTAAGGGGTTAGGAACTGAATGAAGTTCAGCCCACCACCTGGCTTGAGTCTTTCTGCTCTACTGTGGGCTGCTTACTTCCTGAAATGAGACAGAGGCAGGTATTAATGGAGATGAAAGGACGTGTCCCAATTGTTACTGTAGGTGCAGCTGGGAGGTATCCTGAGTGAACAAGCAGTGCAGAGGGACTGCAGGATTAATGGTGTCTGGGATTGGGTAGGTGTGAGTGAGCCGAGGGGGACAGATTGCAAGCTGTAGTGAGATTGGTAGGGCATGAGACTCAGTGGAAGGTGGGTATAGCAAGAGAGTTGCGGTGAGGGTGAGATAACAAACATGGTAGCACTTACTAGCAAAGTGGAGAAGATCATTGACTTCCTTCTTTCACTGCTGGGTATTCCTCCAGATGGCTGAGATTGCACTGATCCAGGTGGCAACCTCGGACCAGGTTGTCATGTCATGCCCTGATCTTTCCAATCCAGGGGTAAGAAGAAATCCCACCTCAACACCACACTATGCAGTAGAACCTTTAGATCCCTACCCATCAGGCAGGACACTCCGTCCCCCTGCCTGCCTGCTATGTCTGGGATCAATATAAGTAACACTGTAGGGTTGTTCTAGACTGTCAGTGTTTGTATGGATACTTAACGGGCTTTTAATGAAGTTGTAACCACATGGAGCTGCCAGTGTTGGCCTGGGTGGACAAGGTCAGAAGTCACATGGCACCACATTATAGTCCAAAAGATTTATTTGAAATCAAATGCTTTCGGAGCACTGCCCCTTCGTCAGGTGAAGTAAAGAGAAGCACACAGACGCAGAGTTTATAATCAGAGAGATCAAAATATCATACAAGTCGTGTGAGTGGAGTGTTGACAGACTGAATAATATGTCTCTGCAGGTGATCAAGAGTGTCAGATGGTGTGAATAAAGTGTCAACAGCTGAATAGCAGGTGAAGGGATGATCTATAATCTGATTCATTAAGGAAGAGAGATAATTACAAAATATTAAAAATAAGGTAGTTCTGGAGACAAACCAAATGACTGGAATAACATGGTAGGTATAAGAGTCACACGCCGAGGGTCTAACCAAAGTAACAAGTACTAATCCAAAACTGTACACATTAAATAAGGTAGAGAGATCATAATAAATTATCAAGGTAATGGTGTCAAAACTGGACAGTAAGGAAGATCTTACAGGTACAGAACAGTGTAATGGGGTCACATGTAGTACGACTTGTAACCAAGATCGTGGTTGAGGCCATCTTCATGGCTACAGAACTCAGCTATTGGTTTCAGCTCAGCAATTCTGTGCTACTGTGGTCCTCAAGATACAAAACAACACAGAATTATTGTGAGGTAGCAGTGCTAACCACTGGGCCACTGTGCCACCCAAAGTGGGGACATTTTCAGGATGGCAACCTGTAACTGTATCACAGAGATTAGAGCTAGGGCCTCGATTATGACTGGAATGAAGAAAGTAAATATACAATCACCAAGTTTCCAGATCACAAAAATAGGTGAGAGGGCATTTGGTGAGGATGATGACACAAAGATTCTATTGCGCGATACAACAGGTTATGTGAAAGAACAAAAACTAGCCAGGTAGAATATAAAGTGGAAAAATGTGAGTAATACACTTTGGCAGGAGGAATAGAGGAGTTGAATATTATTTGACTGAAAAGACTGCAGAAAGCTGCAGCATAGAAGGATTTGGGGTTCCTTGTGCATAAATCTGAAAAGCCTGGCCTTTAAATTTTATGGGTATGAGGGAAGGAAAATGGATAGTTGGCCTTTTTCTCAAAGCAAACAGAATACAAACATAGGTAAGATTTGTTATAAATGTTCAAGGCACTAGTGAGACCATGGCTGGAATATTCGGAACAGTTTCTATTCCTCCATGGGATGAGGATGCCACTGGCTCAATAGAATTTATCGTCCATCCCAGAGAGCAGTTAAGAGTCAACCATACTGCTATGTGTCCAGAGTCACATGTTGTCCAGACCAGGTAAGGATAGCAGTTTCTTTCCCTGAAGGACATTAGCAAACCAGAGGGGTTTTTTCAATCATTGACATTGATTCAAGGTCATAATTGGACTCTTAATTCTAGATTTTTATTGAATTCAATAAAACGGGGCAGCACAGTGATTCAGTGGTGAGCAATGTTGCCTCACAGCACCACGGACCTGGGTTCAAATCCAGCCTCAGGTGGCTGTCTGTGTGGATTTTGCACATTCTCCCCATGTCTGTATGGGTTTCCTCCAGGTGCTCCAGTTTCCTCCCACAGTCCAAAGTTATGCAGCTTGGTTGGACTGGCCGTGCTAATTTCCTCTATAATGTCCACGGATGTGCAGGCTAGGCTGGTTAGGCATGGGAAATGCATGATTATGGGGATAGGGTAGGGGTCTGGGTCTGGGTAGGATGCTCATCAAAGAGTTGGTGTGCACTCGTTGGGCCAAATGGCCCGCTTCCACATTGCAGAGATTTTTTGATTCAAATTGCACCATTTGCCATGATGGGATTCGAGCCTGGATCCCTAAGGCAGTACCTGGGTTAACAATCCAGCGATTATTTCATCAGGTCATCATCTCCCCCTCAAAAAAAATATATTGGCTTTGGAGGCAGTCCAAAGAAGGTTCATGAGATTAATTTCGGATATGGAGAGATTTTGTTTTCAGGATTGTTCAAGTAGTTTGGGCTTGAGCTCTTTTGAATTTTGTGGAATAAGAGGCGATCTATTTTGATAAGTATATGATTGTTAACGATTGTGCTTGATCAGATATAGGAATACAGGCTGTTTTCACTTATGCTAGAGTCTGGGACCAGAAGGCATCTCCTGAGAACCAAGAGGTTACATATTTAAGACAGCGATGAGGAGGACTTTTTGCTCTTAGAGTGTAGTGGTATTCTTTTTACCACAGAGTGCTGTTGAGGCTGGGTATATAAGTCTATTCATGTAAGATAGATTGTAAATCAGTAAAGGAATCAAACATTGTGGGGAAATGGTAGGAAAGTGGAGTGAAGGATAGTCAAATCAGCCATGACCTCATTGAATGGTGGCGCAAAATCAGTGGGGTGAATGGCCTACTTCAACTCCTCTGTCTTATGGTCTCATTGTCTTAAGTACTTATATTGCTATAAAACTCATACTTACATAGTCTGGGCTCTGTGCTGCCTCACTACATACAACAAACACACAGTAACTGCAAGCTGGCTGCTAATATTATCACTGCTACTGAAGGTCAGTCAGGAACCTTTGTACATCACATATTTGTGAAGCAACCTAACAACAGAAAGATAAACTCCCTATGTGATCTTGGATTTGTGCAATAATACAAGTATCAGCAATTAACAAGACAATGACTGTAGTAAAATTGGCTGAAATCCTGCAAAAACAAGTGCATCCTGAGTGAAGGATGCAAAAAATGATGCTGTGTGTTTCATGCTGGTTTCTGGAACCAATTAGGTTTCATTGTCAGGAAGAGCAAGTGAATTCTGATACACGTCTGCCAGCATCTGATTCATTTGGTCTGATTTTATTAAAGAAGCCTTAATTTTCACAAAGTACTTTAAATTTAATATGTTTATTTGTTTTGGTCTCTTTTATGATTGACTGACCATAGATCCAGCTGAGACCAATGAGTTGCAGGAGAGCTGTTATAACGAGAATCCAGTCCGTAACGTAATGATCCATTAAATTTAGCCAGTAAATCCCAGCCTAAAATTAAATGGAAAATTCAAAAATGTTACACAGGAAAATGATCGTACTCTTACTTTCAAATTCAGACTTTGATGAGATTTGAAAAATGTATACATGTAAGTGCTTATAATAAAAGCACAATTCTAACTAAAGCAAATTCAGAAGTCACAATGTCAGGTTATATTCCAACAGATTTATTTGAAATCACAAGCTTCTTCATCAGATGATGAAGGAGCAGTGCTCTGAAAGCTTCTGATTTCAAATAAACCTGTTGGATTATAGCCTGACATCGTATGACTTCTGAAATTGTCCACTCCAGTCCAACATTGTCACTTCCACATCATAACTAAAGCAAAATACTACAGATGCTGGAAATCTGAAACAAACACAGAAATTCCTGGAAAAAATCAGCAGGTCTGGCAGTATCTGTGGAGAAAGAAACTAACATATTGATTCCAGTCTGGTACAACTCATCTTCAGAACTGTTCCAACACAATTCTAACTCGATGCTCAATATTCCCTCATTCATTTGTGGGTGGGATTCAATTATGTTGCTGTTCCCTCTTCTCCATTCTCACCTGAAAGTCATTTTTGAAATGGGGAGATCAGAATTTACCTGCAGTGTTCCAAATGTGATCTCACGTGATCAAATAAGTGAAGAGGTTACCTCAGAGTCCAATTGGACCTTGATCAGCTGGGCCAATGGGCTGAGGAGTGACAGATGGGGTTTAATTTAGATAAATGTGAGGTGCTGCATTTTCGAAAAGTAAGTTAGGGCAGAATTTATACACTTAATGTTAAGGTCCTGGGGAGCGTTGTTGAACAAAGAGACCTTGGGGCGCAGTTTCATGCAGAAGGTGGTGTGTGTATGGAAGTTTTGGAGGCTGGTATAATTACAACATTTAAAAGGCTTTTGGATGGATATATAAATAGGAATAGTCTAGAGTGATATGGGCCCAATGCTGGCAAATAAGACTACATTAATTTAGGATATCTGATACCATGGATGAAGGATCTGTTTCTGTGCTGTACATCTCTGACTTTATGACCCTATGGGTGGCATGGTGGCTCAGTAGTTAGCACTACTGCCTCACAGAACCAGAGACCCAGGTTCAATTCCCGCCTCAGGCAACTGTCTGTGTGGAGTTTGCATATTCTCCCTGTGTCTGTGTGAGCACTCTCCGGGTGTTCTGGTTTCCTCCCACACTCCAAAAATGTGCAGGTTAGGTGAGTTGGCCATGCTAAATTGTCTGTAGTGTTAGGTGTAGGGGAATGGGTCTGGGTGGGTTGCTCTTCGGAGGGTTGGTGTGGACTTGTTGGGCCGAAGGGCCTGTTTCCACATTGTAAGTAATCTAATCTAATCTAAATACATCCTAGATTTAGACATCATGACCCCTCATGTACATCTTAACTCTTTGCCTCCAGTTTTAACTGCCTGGGAACATTGCATTAATGGGATTTGTAAAATTACCAACTCTCCCCACTCAGTATCTGAACTACATTCCCATTCAACACAAATATCTGAATAAGGGAACATGGCTCAGGAGTAGGCCATCCTGTCCCTGGGGCTTACTCCACCATTTAATAAGGTTAAAATCACACACCAGGTTATGATCCAACGGGTTTATTTGGAAGCACTAACTTTCTGACCGCCGCTCCCTCATCAGGTGGTTATGGAGTATAAGATCGTATGACATAGAATTCAAAGCAAACTTTTGAAAGCTAGTGCTTCCAAAAGAACCTGTTGGACTATAACCTGGTGATATGTGATTTTCAACTTTGTACATCCTAGTCCAACACTGGCACCTCCACATAATTTAATAAGGTTACCGCTGTTATGAATTGCTTTGAATATATTTGTGTCCTTCTTTCCATAATACAAGCAATACTGTATACAGACTCTCACATTATGGAACCATCAGTGCACTGTATAACTGAAGCTTAACATCTCTACTTTTGTATCCACTCAGCCTTGCAGCAAATGATAAAGTTATATTAGCTTTCCCAAATATATAGGTGAGGACTGCAAATGCTGGAGATCAAAGTTGAAGAGTGCGGTGCTGGAAAAACACAGCCAGTCAGGCAGCATCTGAGGAGCAGGAGAGTTGATGTTTTGGGCATAAGCCCTTCATCAGGAATGAGGCTTGTGGGCCAAGGGGGCTGAGAGATAAATGGGAGAGGGATGAGGCTGGTGGGGAGGATAGTTGAGAATGCACTAGGTAATATATCTCCCTCCCCACCCCTATCCATGGTCCATAAAGACCATTCCTTCTGCAACTCCCTTGTTCAGTCCATGCCCCCACCAACCCACCCTCCTATCCTGGCACCTTCCCCTGCCACCAAAAGAATTGCAAAACTCCACCCACGCCTCCCCACTTACCTCCGTCCAAGGCCCCAAAGGAGCCTTCCACATCTGTCAGAGATTTATCTGCACTTCCACACACATCATCTACTATGTCTGTTGCTCCCAATGTGGTCTCCTCTACATCGGGGAGACAGAACTCCAGTTTGCAGAACGTTTCAGAGGGCATCTCCAGGACACACGCTCAAACAATCCCATTGCCCCATTGCCGAACACTTTAACTCCCCATTCACTCAGGACATGCAAGGCCTGGGCCTCCTCCACCGCCAAACCCTAACCACCCGATGCCTGGAGGAAGAATGCCTCATATTCCACATTGGGACCCTCCAACCACATAGGATCAATATGGATTTCACCAGTTTCCTCATTTTCCCTCCCCCCACCTTCTCCCAGATGCAACTTTCCAACTGGACACCACCCTCTTGACCTGTCCTACCTGTCCATCTTCCTTCCCACCTATCTACTCCATCCTCCTCTCTGACCTATCGCCTTCACCCCCAACTTCATCTACCTATCGCATTCTCAGCTACCTTACCCCTAGCCCACTCCTTCTCTCATTTATCTGTCAGCCCTCTTGGGCCACCAGCCTCACTCCTGATGAAGGTCTCATACCCAAAACATTGATTTTCCTGCTCGTTGGATTCTGCCTGATCTGCTGTGCTTTTCCAGCAGCACACTCTTCGTTTTTCCTAAATATATTGGAGGGTTGTTTTTCAGACTGGAAACCTGTGACCAGTGGAGTGCCACAAGGATTCCTGCTGGGTCCTCTACTTTTTGTCATTTATATAAATGATTTGAATGTGAGCATAAGAGGTACAGTTAGTAAATTTGCAGATGACACCAAAATTGGAGGTGTAGTGGACAGCGAAGAAGGTTACCTCAGATTACAACAGGATCTTGATCAGATGGGCCAATGGGCTGAGAAGTGACAGATGGAGTTTAATTCAGATAAATGCGAGGTGCTGCATTTTGGGAAAGCAAATCTTAGGACTTATATGCTTAATGGTAAGGGCGGAGGGAGTGTTACTGAACAAAGAGACCTTGGAGTGGAATCGCTGGTAGATAGGATCGTGAAGAAGGCATTTGGTATGCTTTCCTTTATTGGTTAGAGTATTGAGTACAGGAGTTAGAAGGTCATGATGCAGCTGTACAGGACATTGGTTAGACCACTGTTGAAATATTGTGTGCAATTCTAGTCTCCTTCCTATTGGAAAGATTAGATTAGATTATTTACAGTTTGGAAACAAGCCCTTCGGCCCAACAAGTTCACACCGATCCGCCGAAGCGCAACCTACTCAGACCCATTCCCCTACATTTACCCCTTCATCTAACACTATGGGCAATTTAACTTGGCCAATTCACCTAACTTGCACATTTTTGGATTGTGGGAGGAAACCGGCGCACCCGGAGGAAACCCGCACAGACACGGGGAGAATGTGCAAACTCCACACAGAGAGTCACCTGAGGCGGGAATTGAACCCGGCGTCTCTGGCGCTGTGAGGCAGCAGTGCTAACCACTGTGCCATCGTTGTGAAATATGAAAGGGTTCAGAAAAGATTTACAAGGATGTTGCCAGGGTTGGAGGATTTGAGCTATAGGGAGAGGTTGAACAGGCTGGGGCTGTTTTCCTTGGCACGTCGGAGGCTGAGGGGTGATCTTATAGAGGTGTACAAAATTATGAGGGGCATAGATAGGATAAATAGACAAAGTTCCCTGGGGTCAGGGAGTCCAGAACTGGAGGGCCTAGGTTTAGAGTGAGAGGGGAAAGATATAATAGAGACCTAAGGGGCAACTTTTTTCCACACAGAGGGTAGTACGTGTATGGAATGAGCTACCAGAGGAAGTGGTGGAGGCTGGTACAATTGCAACATTCAGAAGGCAATTGGATGGGTATATGAAAGGAAGGGTTTGGAGGGATATGGGCTGGGTGCTGGCAGGCTGGACTAGATTGGGTTGGGATACCTGGTCAGCATGGACAGATTGGACTAAAGGGTCTGTTTCCATGCTATACATCTCTATGACTCTAGATGCTGCACCTGCACAGTAACTTTTGATTGTCACGCATCCTTCTGTCTCTCAGAGTTCTGCAATCTCTAATCATTTTGATATGGTGTTTTATTTTTTATTCTTCCTGCTAAAAGGGAAACACTTCATGTTTTCCTACATTATACTCCATTTGCTACATCTTTGCCCACCGACTTAAACCATCTTTCTCTTTTTATAGCCCTCTTATGTCTTCCTTGAAAATTACTTTCCAATTTTATGTCATCAGCAACTTTGGTAACTGTGTCTTCTACTGCTTCATCTATGTCATTGATGTAAATTGTAAATCATTCAAATGCCAGAATTTACCCTGAGGCACACCACTTGTTACATCATGAGAACCTGAAAAAAAAACACATTTGTGCTGACTCTCTGTTTACTATTAGCCAGCTAATTTTCTGTCCATGTCAATATGCTAACCCCTGTACCATGAGCTCCTATGTTCTACAATAAATATTAATGTGACACTTTATCAAATGCCTCTGGAAATATAAGAAAAAGTACATCCACCATTTCCCCATTATCCAAACACTCATATTATTTCTGAAATAATTCTAACAAATTGGTGAAATATGTTCTCTCCCTTCACAAGACCGTACTGGCTCTATTTGACTACTTCAAAACCTACATTGTCATGCCACAAATTACTTAATAATAATTGCTAACATTTTACTTATGATAGATAGTAAATTAACTGCTCTGTATTTCTTTCTTTTTGAATAAAAGATTTATATTTTCTAACCCAGTCATAGAGTCAAAAGGTGTGGTGCTGGAAAAGCACAGCTGGTCAGGCAGCATCCAAGGAGCAGGAGACAATAGACAATAGGTGCAGGAGTAGGCCATTCAGCCCTTCAAGCCTGCACCGCCATTCAATATGATCATGGCTGATCATTCCTAATCAGTATCCGCTTCCTCCCTTATCTCCATAACCCTTGATTCCACTATCTTTGAGAGCTCTATCCAACTCTTTCTTAAATGAATCCAGAGACTGGGCCTCCACTGCCCTCTTGGGTAGAGCATTCCACACAGCCACCACTCTCTGGGTGAAGAAGTTTCTCCTCATCTCTGTTCTAAATGGTCTATCCCGTATTTTTAAGCTGTGTCCTCTGGTTCAGCACTCACCCATCAGCGGAAACATGTTTCCTGCTGCCAGAGTGTCCAATCCTTTCATAATCTTATACGTCTCAATCATATCCCCTCTCAGTCTTCTAAACTCAAGGGTATACAAGCCCAGTCACTTCAGTCTTTCAGTGTAAGGTAATCCCTCCATTCCAGGAATTGACCTTGTGAACCTACGCTGCACTCCCTCAATAGCCAGAATGTCTTTCCTCAAATTTGGCGACCAGAACTGCACACAGTACTCCAGGTGTGGTCTCACCAAGGCCCTGTACAGCTGCAGAAGCACCTCTTAGCTTCTGTACTCAATCCCTCTTATTATGAAGGCCAACATGCTATTAGCTTTCTTCACTACCTGCTGTACCTGCATGCTTGCCTTCATTGACTGGTGTACAAGAACACCCAGATCTCTCTGTATTGCCCCTTTACCTAAATTAATTCCATTGAGGTAGTAATCTGCCTTCCTGTTCTTGCCACCAAAGTGGATAACCATACATTTATCCACATTAAACTGCATATGCCATGCATCTGCCCACTCACCTAACTTGTCCAGGTCACCCTGTAATCTCCTAACATCCTCATCACATTTCACCCTGCCACCCAGCTTTGTATCATCAGCAAATTTGCTAATGTTATCGCTGATGCCATCTTCTATATCATTAACATATATTGTAAAAAGCTGCGGTCCCACACGGATCCTTACGGTACCCCACTGGTCACTGCCTGCCATTCCGAAATGGAGCCATTTATCACTACCCTTTGTTTCCTATCAGCCAACCAATTTTCAATCCAATCTAGTACTTTGCCCCCAATACCATGCGCCCTAAGTTTACTCACTAACCTCCTATGTGGAACTTTATCAAAAGCTTTCTGAAAGTCCAGGTACATTACATCTACTGGATCTCCCTTATCCATCTTCAGAGTTACATCCTCAAAAAACTCCAGAAGATTAGCCAAGCACGATTTCCCCTTCATAAATCCATGCTGACTATGTCCTATCCTGTTACTACTATCCAGATGTGCCGTGTTGGGACAGGACTTCTGTCTCCGTGTTCGTTTGGAGGAGAGAGACACCAGGTCTGATTAAAAGTATAAGCAGTTTTAATGAGAGAGAATCATACACAGTACAGTGAGGTGTCTAGCTCACTGGAGAAGGCGCGTTCTGATTCTATTGTTCTGTTCTGCCTAACTTCTTAGCCCCCTCGCACCTCAGTGCTACATCCTTATTTGGTAATGTGCAGTATGCTAGTATGTCATTGGTTCTTACCTGATAACATTCTATTACCTCAGTTTGAGCTACGTGCATTTTGACATGGCTCCAATGTCCTGTTATCTCTCACCCTCCCTGGGCCTCTTCAGGCTATGCCATCACCTTTTCAGTCTGCTCTTAGTAAAACATAATGGCATACTGCTGTCTAGTGAAGCTAACAAGTTCCAGACTTGCTAATACTACCTTACGTGAGCACTACCTAACAATAAAGTTTCTTACACTACCTAACCTTAATAATGGATCCCAACATTCCCTCCCTTGGCCACAAATGAGGCCACACAAAATACAGCAGTTCGCGCGCAGCAGTCAGGTCCCGGATGGTCGGTGAGCGCCCCCCCGTCGCTCCTCTGCAAGACCGACCAATTAGCTTAACCTGGCTTGTCTGACTCTAGGGAGACATAGTTATAGGGGATAGGAGTCCCTTAGCAGCATACAACTTCACAAAGCAATCCGCGTCGCAAAAAATCCCTACTCTATGCGCCTCTCCAGTTCGCATACAATCGTTAAGGCACGAGAGCAGTGAAATAATACATAACAGACATAAGCACTCAAAAGTCGTAACATGGGGGTGGGAGGTCCCCCTCCATCTCAAATTCGGCCATGCCAACTGTCTCACAGGGAGCGCCTGCGCATTCCTGCTGTACAGCTTGATAAGGTGGGGGCGAAGAAAGGTGGTCATCCTTGCCTGTAAGGGCTCGGTCGATAGTTCGAGTTACAAGGGTCCTGAGACAAGGGATACAACAACAGCCACAAATAATAAAAATAGCAACAGAAATGCTCAGGCCCAGGGCCAACTGCCCCAACATATTTCCCCACTTCCCGAATGTTTTACTCAACCAATCTATAACAGGATTACTGACCCCAGACTGCAGCTTCAGTTCAGTGGCCAGAGCACGCAGTTTCCTTAAAGTTCTAGTGAGTTTCCCATCTGGGCCTGTATTGTTTGCTATTGAAGTACAACACATTGCGCCAAACATCGCACAGACCCCTCCTTTCTCTGCTAAGAGCATATCCAAGGCCTGCCTGTTCTGTAGGGCCTTTAGCGAGGTCTGAGTGAGCTGTTCGTGGATCGCGTCTACCACATCCCCGGTTAAGTTGGCCAGCCTCTGGACATTGTAGTGGATGAGATTGATTCTGTTCACATTTTTATTTGTAGTGACGGGGAAGATAGCTGCGAAAAGGGGGAAGCTCTCAAAACCGGAGACTATCTCATCGGCCAGTTTATATTCATCGGGAATATTCCTAGCCTGTCCAATGGCGTCGATGCAGACCCCATGCGGATTTTTAAAATCCACTATACCTGTAGCCAGATTAATCCAGGTACTGGGACCACTGACAGCTCGTCTCTATCGAACGTAGGCATCAAGTCCCCGGGGCGGTTGCCGGAGGGTGTAATCCCCGGGTGCTCTTGGTGACAAGAAAAGCGGAGCATTCAGGGTTACGAGGACACAACTCTCTTCCCAATTCAGAGGAAGCCAATTGTACAGGGTCTTACCCCCACAATACCACCACAGGTCCGCTCGACTCACGGTCAACTTGGCGGCCCCATCTTTGGTGAGCTCCCAGCTCCTGTTACAGCTAGATACATCCACCGAACCGACCCTGTATCCCCGGGCAAGTGACCGGGGGTTGGTGAAGCAGGTGAAATTTACCAATGGGAGGATAACAAAGTCGGGTGGGGTAACGGTTGGCGGGGCCATTGGAAAATACTGTTCCCAGGATCTGCATTTTACTGTGGGGTTGGTCTTGGACATTAACTCAACAGCACAATCCATGTGCCCTTCCTCGAACGGGGTCCTACTCATAATCAGTCCCGGCCTCCCTTTTGCACAGACCCAACAGTTGTCCTCGTCTGCCTGCTGCGAAAACTGGATGATCCAGTCAATCCAGGCGTTCGCCTCCGTGTACCCTGTGGCTAGCGCAAGCCGGCTCCTGGGGCCGGCCAACTTATCTGTTTCAAAAGTTTGGACAACATCGGGTTTGGCTTGTGGGCAGGCCGCATTGGTGTTCCCTAGGTTGATCCTAATATACCCCACTGGGTCCTTCCCGGTGATGGCAACCCCTACAGCCAGATACAGTAATTGGGCCCTTTCTGAGTCATAGTACGGGCTACCATACCGGCTCCGACCATCTCCATACCTGCAGGTTTTGCTGGACCACCCGGCCATATATAGGGGATTAGAGAGTCCGGGCTCGGTCCTGAGGACCAAGGGGTTCTTCCTCCTTTGTGCTATCGCGATCTGTCCCCTCCCCAATGAGATCTTCCGTTGCAAATCCCGATACTCTGTTCGCTTTGGGGTGCTGGTATATGTTTGTCCCCACCACACGTCACCTCAAGCACGGCATGGCCCAACATTAACCCAGGCTTGTGGATAACCAGCACATGCATCGGAGAGGTGAGGGTGGCACATGTACACATCATAACCGTTCCATGCCCCTTCAGCACCCCCACACCACAGTCTATCACATCACAGAGGTCGAACTGAAAGGTCTGCTTTATTCCGGGGTCAACTTCCAATATTATCTTTGCCTCACATGGATCCTTTGTTACCTGCACGGAGAGTCGTACCGCAAAGCACAGACCCAGCCCTATGAGAAGATGACCAGTCTGCCTTGGTTCAGACATCATCACCACCACTCTCCATCTCATCTCCGGGAGCGCCCTCCGCCAGTGATTGTCCTTTTGGAGATCTGGAACAGTGTGAAAAGTGGTGCCAGTTATTGTCCCCCTCCCTGTCCACCCTCAGGGTGTTGTTAGCCACTTCGGTGACTCGGAATGGCCTTTGCCACCTCTGCTCACTCCAGGATGTCCTGCCTGTGTGCCGGAGGTAAACTTCCTCCCCCACCGAGAGCGGTGCCGTTGAACCAGCCTCCTTTTCCTGAGCATCGATCACCTGTTGCCTGACTAGCTTAACCATCTCGTGTAAGACCTGCATGTACTGGGTCATGCCCTGGTTCATGAAGTCCCAGGTGTCCTCCCACCGGGGTGACAAGCAAGGTCCGGGCATGGGTCTACCGGTCAGAATCTCATGAGGGGAAAGGAAGGTGTCTCCGCACTTCTCCTGGCGCATGGACATAAGAGCCAGGGGCAGTGCTTGTACCCAAGTCATGGAGGTCCCCGCCAGGACCTTCGCTATCTTGTCCTTCAGGGTCCTATTCGCCCGCTCAACTAAGCCCTGGCTTTCTGGATGGTATACACTGCCAAACCTATGGCTTATTCCCAGCGCCGCCTCCACACGGGCTAGGTGTTCGTTCTTAAAGTGGGTGCCATTATCGGTACAAACGGGTCTGGGCACCCCATGTCTGGGGATCAACTCATTTCGCAGCCAGTTGGCCACTACCTCCCCATCCTCCTTCTTTGTTGGCGTCGCCTCCACCCACCGGGAAAAACGGTCCACAATCACCAGGAGGAACCTGTAGTGGTCTGGCGTGCGCCACTTAGCCCCCATGTCAATGAAGTCCATGCAAATTTCCCGCCACGGGCCGAGGGGCGTTGGGAAAGTAAGTAGTAGTTGAGGGAGAGCTCTGCGAGCGTTATGCTCATTGCAAATCTTACACTTTGCTCTCAGATTTTCCAATTGTTCCCGTAGCTTGGGAGCCCACCAATGAGCCCGCACTGCCAGGAGGACCTTAGACAGTGCCACATGCGTCGGCCCATGGAGTTCAGCAAATAGTGTAGGGAACAGGGACCGGGGCGCCACTACCTCTCCGCCTGCAGATCTCCAAAGTCGATGCTGCGAAGTCCCCACACAAATCGTCTGGGCCACCGCCCCCTTGCTCTCCCACTCACCTTTCTCGGCCGCACTTGCGCGGTCCTGTAACTCAATGAGATGCATAATGGCATCCTCCCGGCTGACCGGGCTGCCCACATCGCGTTCATTCCCATGTGGTGTCCCCTGTCCATCCGTCATCCCTTCTTCCGTGGCCCCTCTAACACTGTCTCCCTGTGTGGGCTTCCCTTCAAAATCTTGAGCCACCAATCTTGTTTCCGTATCAAATGTCTTTCCACAATAATGGCATCCTGCCTGCGGAGACCTTCGTCTCTGCCCCTGTCGCTCAAACTCTCTATCAAATGCTCCTCCTTGTCTCTCCCTATCCCCTTTCTTCTCTGCCCTACATGCTATCACTCGCTGCTCCGGTTGCTCACTTTTGGTTGCATTCTTCTCCTAATTACCTCATCAACCGCAGCTACCATCATTTACGCGTACTGTTCCTGTCACTCGTCCTTTCTCTCTTTACAAACACTTTCTGTGCCCTTCCTAACAATTCATTTAATGATTTTATCCCACTTCACCCTTCTATCTTCCGTATCTTTCCCTATCCAGCATCCCCATATAAGTCTCCTTTCTCCCGCAGTAAATAGTATATTCAAAATAGACATTAACTCAGCCCACAAATACAGACTGGGCCTCAAAAATAAATTAACTTGTTCTGACAATCCTATCGGATTCTCAACCAGGGCCGTCATTTCCTTTTAAATGTTCCGACCTCCCCACTGGTGAGGGGGTCACACACAAACCCAATCTCCTTGTCCCCTATCAACACTTCCCGAAGGGGACAAGTCGTTATGTTCTTCCCTGTTTCTTTCTTTTAAGAAATTTTCCAATGTTCCTATCTTCTCGTATGCTCAAACACCAAATTATCAATTCATGCTTGACTAACTTTAAGGCCTGTTCCTAACTTGTAAACATATTTAGATATTTACGTCCATTTATTCAGTGTTTAATATTTAAAATGTAAAATGCATACAGTTCCCAATTTTGAAATCCACTGTAATCGTCCAGATTTAGTACCCTAATTTAGATCCAAAATTAGTTTTCTTATGTACTCCTGACCAATCATTTCTCAATTACAATACTTTAGGTCGTAAAAATAATCAGAGCTGTCTTACAACAATTCGTCAATTCAAGTTAAAAACTTCTAACGCATGCACAATGGTCGAATCCAAGGTCACAGATAATAACCATGGAAGTTTTCGTTTTTACAACTACCCACTGTCGAACGAAACTTCGACTGTCCTTCATATATTGCTTTTATGTAAAAATAAAAGAGGTTAGTAAGAAAAGTAGTTAGGGAGTCATGACTCATAAAAGAACAGAAGTTATTAGCCTTAAAAAATCATGTTAAGTTCACATAAAAAGAAATCACTTTAAACAGCAGTCCCGGAACTCAAGCTCTAGAAACAAAAACAAGAATTCAATTACCAAACAGATGCATTTAAATCATGTTAAACAACCATAACAATCACATCCAAAACAGTCCCGGGACTTACGCCCTAGGTGACAAGACTTAAACATTCGATCACTATCAAACAGATGAATTCAAGCCAGAGCACAAAGTGTTAAACTGCCTGTTAGTTGAGCAGCCTTTTGCAAGTCTCTCTCTCTCTCTCTCTCTGGGCAACAATACAGACTTTTTCACAGACTTCCACACATAGAAACTCTTTTTCTCACACAGACTTTTACAAACATAGAAATACTTATACACACACAGATTTTTACACACCCAGAGACTCTATCTTTCTCATAAACAGACTCCCTCTCACACACACACAGTCGCTCTGTCCGTAACTCTGTGTCTGTCTCTGTCCCCTGTCCTCTGTCTTTGTCTCTCTCTCCTTGCCCAATGCCCCCCTACTCTAGGAATTCAACGTATGTGCGTCAGGGTTCGTGAGCCCCTATTAAATACTTCCATTATATTGCAGGACGGGCCGGCTACTGAAATACGGTCCAGAAATCGGGTTCTCAAATCCTTGTAATTCGACTCCTGACAAAGCCTGTTCCAGTCAACACTGTCCTCTGGTCAGGGGAAGTATACACTTTACCCCAAATTCGTCAGCGCAGGGGGAAGCATACGCTTTACCCAAATTCGTCAGCGTGGGGGGAAGCATACGCTTTACCCAAATTCGTCAGCGTGGGGGGAAGCATACGCTTTACCCAAATTCGTCAGCGCAAGGGGAAGCATACGCTTTACCCAAACTCGTCAGCACAGGGGAAGTATCCGCTTTACCCCAAACCAGTCCAAAGCACAGGGGAAGTATTCGCTTTACCCCAAAACTATCTCTTCACCAAAACTTCGCAGCGCTGCATCCAAAAATGACTCACCATTCTTGATCACCGGTTTACTCTACTTACTCATCTCTAGGACTTTCGATCCTTCACCCAGAGACTTTCGTTAACAGTGAAACAAAACGGTTTGATTCTCTCTCGGGCTGACAAGCCCAGAATTTCGGTTGGCAAAGAGTTGTGAGACGCCAAACAAAATAAGAATTTAGTGTATTCAAACCCCTACTGGAGATCTTTTGTATAAAGGGCGTCTCCGAGCCCGATTAGGAGTGGCCGGCCGTCCGGCGAGCTCTCAATCCCTGCCAACAGGCGTGTCTCTACTCCCTCCCCGCGGCGGGGTCACCATCTCTGTTGGGACAGATCTTCTGTCCCCGTGTTCGTTTGGAGGAGAGAGACACCGGGTCTGATTAAAAGTATAAACAGGTTTAATGAGAGAGAATCGTACACAGTACAGTGAGGTGTCTAGCTCACTGGAGAAGGCGCATTCTGCCTATATTTTAATTTGTCTATCCTTTTGTTCTCTCACATTCCAGAGTTACATCCTTATTTGGTAAAATGCAGAATTTTGGTATGTCATTGGTTCTCACCTGATAACATTCTATTACCTCAGTTTGAGCTACTTGCATTTTGACACGGCTCCAATGTCCTGTTATCTCTCACCCTCCCTGGGGCCTCTTCAGGCTATGCCATCAGCTTTTCAGTCTGTTCTTAGTGTAACATAACGGCTTACTGTTGTCTAGTGAAGCTAACAAGTTCCAGACTTGCTAATACTACCTTACGTGAGCACTACCTAACAATAAAGTTTCTTACACTACATAACCTTAACAATGGATCCCAACAAATTGCTTTTCCTCATTTTAAACCAAGCTCTCTAATCTCATAAATTTAATATTCTGAGTAAAATCACATTCTATAACCGCATAAGATCACCTCTCAAAATGAACTGGTCTACAGCCTGAAAAGTACAATTTCTTGAATCTTTCCTCATAACTCAAAACCCCAATTCTAGGGGTCAGTCTTGTGGGTATCCGTTTTTGGCGAATACCTTGTATAGATGTTCCTCTTCCTCTTTTCGCAGTTCTGGTGTACTGCAGTGTGTTGTGGCCCTTTTGAATAATGTCCTGATGCAGCTTCGTTTGTGTGTGTTGGGGTGGTTACTTTCATAGTTTAAGACTTGGTCTGTGTGTGTTGGTTTCCTGTGTACCCTTGTGGTGAATTCTCTGTTGGGTGTTCTCTCTACTAACACGTCTAGGAATGGGAGTTGGCTATCCTTTTCCTCTTCTCGTGTGAATCGGATTCCTGTGAGTGTGGCGTTGATGATTCAGTGTGTTTTTTCTATATCTGTGTTTTTGATGATTACAAAGGTGTCATCAACATATCTGATCCAGAGTTTGGGTTGGATTTGTGGTATGGCTGTATGTTCTAACCTTTGCATAACTGCCTCTGCTATGAGTCCCGAGATTGGTGATCCCATGGGTGTTCCGTTGATTTGTTCGTATATCTGATTGTTGAATGTAAAGTGTGTGGTGAGGCACAGGTCCAGTAGTTTAAGTATGCCGTCCTTGTTGATAGGTTCGGCCTCCTGTGTTCTGTTATGTATGTCCAGTAGGTTGGCTATTGTTTCTCTGGCTAGGGTTTTGTCAATTGAAGTGAACAGTGCCGTCACGTCGAATGATACGCAACTTTATCACCAGATGCCTAAGAGATAGACCGAGGAACGAGGACATGCCACAACCAAAAGGACTAGCCACTCTACCATACATCAGGAGCGTCTCAGAACTGACAGCCAGACTACTGCGACCCTTAGGACTCATAACAGCACACAAGCCAACATCCACGCTCAGACAACAACTCACTAGAACAAAGGACCCAATACCCAGCATGAGCCAAACTAACGTAGTTTACAAAATACCATGCAAGGACTGCACAAAACACTATATAGGACAAACAGGAAGACAGCTAACAATCCGCATCCATGAACATCAGCTAGCCACTAAAGGACACGACCAGCTATCTCTAGTAGCCATACACTCAGACAACCAGCAACATGAATTTGACTGGGAAGACACCACTATCATAGGACAAGCCAGACAGAGAACAGCCAGAGAATTCCTAGAAGCATGGCATTCATCCCCAAACTCCATCAACAGACACATTGACCTGGACACCATATACAAACCACTACAGCTGAAACTGACACCCGGAAGCGGCAAGAACAAACCAATATAAATACCGGAAGAAACATCAAAGCAGCGCTTCACACGAGGCGCCAACAGCACTGATGATGTTCCCTAGCCAGGGAACGAAACGTTTGCAGCAAAAACTTCCAGCTCGGCGAGCAGAACCACAACAGAAATAGGAGTTGTATGATACAACAGAAAGAACAAGGAAAGGGGAAGCAATGGCCTAATGGTATTACCGTTGGACTGTTAATCCAGAGATTATATCCAAGGGACCCAAGCTTAAATCCTGCCACGGCAGTTGGTGGAATTAAGAATTTAATGATGACCATGAATTGATTGTTGGAAAAGCTGACCTGATTTCCTAATATCTTTTAGAGAAGGAAGCTGCCATCCTTACTTGGTCTGGCCTAGATGTGGCTCCAGACCCGTTGCAATGTGGTTGACTCTTAACTGCCATCTGGGCAATTAGAGATGGGCAATAAATGCTGCCTAGCCAGCAATGATCTCATCCCATGAATGAATGAAGAAAAACAAAATTGTGAACAGCGACTGAACATGAATGCAGATTTTTAAAAAACATGAATTCCACTGTAAATCTTCCAGATGTTAGGTAACAATGACCTGAATATTTCTTTCCTACAACTTGGAACACACTTCATTCAACCAAGCTGAGGTTTCATTAAGACATTGTGGAAAATTTGACTATAGAGTAACATTGTTTTCTCATGCATTACAATCATCAGAAGTAGTTCCAAACATAATAGCTTAGATAAGTTCCTTTTATAGAAGTAGAAAGAGATTGGTTAAATTAAGTAACATTATTGTTGAACTTAAAAGATGTCATTCTTACCAAAACTTGCAAACAGTGTGTCAAGTCCCAAAGTGATCAGCATGAAGAAAAATAAAATGGACCATAAAGTTGCCCATGGCAACTGTGCAAGGGCCTCTGGGTAGGCAATAAAGGCCAAATCAAACCCTGAACAATGGATACAAAACAAATGATAATATTAGTCCTGCGTACAATCAACACACACTGCTACATTTAATTCCGTATAGTCACTGATGTTGAGGCAAATTCAAAAAGTCTCAGCTGAGACATTCCAATTACTTCTGGAACATACCATGTGGCACACCCTGAATATAAGGATGAATGTATGGGCATGAGTTCAGTAATTCAGAATGGTGAGATTGTGACATCTTAATTGTGAACTGGATATGTCGAAGGTCAGTAATTTCCTATCTCAAACTATGTTAAATCAGCTCTGTACATTTGTTGAATAGTGCCTACTTTCAATGGGAATCAATAATTTTAAAGAAACTTGTTTTTTTATAGGTATTTTTATTGAAAATTTAACATTTTTACAAGTTTACAAGATAAAAAAAACCCAAGCATAAACATTGATATACAATTAAATCTTAAATAAATAATAACCAAAATTTAACAAAAAAAACGACAAGAAAAACTCAACTAACTACTAATCTAACCTACAACGAACCAGAGTGCAGAATTAAGTCTCTTACATTATTAAATTAAGAGAAACAAAAACCCAACGGATAACACAGAAATTGGGTAGTGAGATACATGCTGGGAATATATTAACATCATATGTAACAAAACCCGTATTCGTGCGGGATTCCTCTCCCAAGGGGCCACGGACCAGCCAGGTTCGCCATTTCAATTAAATAAAAGCCCTTGTTAGGACAGCCGAAATATATGTATTTATATAATTCAAGAAGGACTGCCATATTTTATGGAATAATTTGGTCTTTTGGTGCACCATATTTGTAAGGAAATAAAGGGGAATACATTCCAGAGACTTGAATCATTAAAATTGGCCTGACTACACAGTTACCTTTGTGAAACTGGGGTGTTGTAGTTATTCTCCTCCGACAAACCACAAGAGGACTCAAGTATGCAAGTTAACTTCACATTTATTCAAATAATCTCAGTATTAGACTGGCTGAATAGAATTCTGTCTAACATTCTGTCCCATTTTTGCCCGGCTTTGTTCCATGTCCGTCTAATTTTGGTCTGATGTCTCTCTGATTTTGATCCACATCTGTATCCCATGTCTGTCTCCTACATCTGGCAGATCTCAGTCCAACGTCTGTATCCTACTTCTGTCCAATTTGTAAAGAAAATCATCTAACTTTCTACATGTTCTTGTTTTCATTTCATTCTTCAATAATAAACAGAAATCTTCCATTTTAGGTATTTCTGTTATCCTTTCACAAGAACCTATTTATACTCTACAAAAATAAACCAAAAAATTGCAATGCTGGAAATCAGAAACAAAAACAAATTGCGGGGAAAACTCAGCAGGTCTGGCAGCATATGTGGAGAGAAAGCAAAGTTAATGTTTTGTCTCCAGTGACCCTTCTTCAGAACAGAAGGGTTCTAAAGAAGGGTAACCAGTTCTAAAACATTAACTTTGTTTTCTCTCCACACGTGCTGCAAGACCTGTTTTCCCAACAAGTTCTATTTATACTCTAGTTGGCTCTCAAGAGTTGATACAGGCCTTAGGATGTTCAAAGTTCTCTCCATTCATTTCTGCTGACATGGACATGGAGGGCATTCTAGATTCATGTCTGCCGCAATGTGTTTTGCAGTACCAGCTTGTAAGGTGTTAACCTTACTCTTGTTGTAACCTCTTTTTATAAAAACTTGTTTAATTCCCACTTTTGGGGAGTGTGCAACCTTCGTCCATCCTCCAACCTTCGAGAAGCAGTTTGAGTAGACAGCTGAAAGGATCAATGCATGAAGTTACTTGTGGGAATGGTTTGCACTATCAGTAACTACATGGCTGAATGGAGTATGAAGAAATATATAGTGAGCTTATCAAAAAAGTGAGATGATAATCATGGGGACTTTTAATCTACATGTCAACCAAAATGGTTGAAATGGACAAAGTTCCTAGATGAAGATTTGTCCAAATATTTTCATAGTAGTTACTTGGAACAGGACTTTCTAGATCCATCTGGAGACCATGCAACATTTATCTGATATTGTGCAATGAGATAGGATTAATTAATGACTTCATATTGAAGGCAGCCCGAGGTGGCATTGACCATAATATGATTGAATTTTACACTCAGTTTGAGGAAAATATGGCTGGGTTCAAGATGAGTATCTTAAATTCAAATAGTTGCAATTATGAGGACATGAACATAAAGCTAACTGAAGTGAACTGGCAAATAAGGCTGATGCATAGGTTAATGGAGGTGCAGTGGCATTCCATCTAAAGGATATTTAAACAATATACATAACAGATATATTACAATCAGAAAGAAGGGTGGAGCAAACAGATTGTTCAGATATGGGTTACCAATCAGTCAGGTGTGGAGAGAGGATCAGATGTATAATTGAATTTCAGAGAAGTGTAAGAAAAATATGCAGCAATGTTAGAGGAATTCAACTATGCAAATATTAAAGAGGATTGTTTTAACGTGAGTGGCAGGGAGGGAGAAATATTCCCAAATTACCTCCAAAGGTACCTCGACAGACCAACAGAAGAGAGAACAGTTCTGAGCCTAATATTTGTATACGAGGCCAGGCAGGCAGAAGGCATATAAATAGGAGAGCATTTTTGAGATAGTGACCACAACTCAGTTATATGTAGGCTGGTTATGGAAAAAGATAAGAATGGGCTGAGTATAAAAGTTCTAAACTGCACAGATAACTTTACTAAGCTATGATAAAATTTGACCAAAGTGAACTTGGAGCAGTTACTTGCAGACAAAACTATGTGAGAAGCAGTCAAGCAAAAAATAGTGAGAGAGTTCAGGCCAAGTATGTTCCCATAAAGACAAAGCATGGTCCCAAGACTGGAGAACCCAGTATATCATGGGACATAAATGTTAGGATTTTTTTTAAAAAAGAGACGCTTATAGCAGACAGCAAGAGCTCCCTAAAGGAATATAAAAGGCACAGAGAGGCTTTTAGAAAATAAATTAGGAATGCAAATAGAGTGCATGAGGAAGCATTGGCAAGTAGAATGGAGGAAAACTCAAATGTTTTCTTAACTGTATTAAAAACAAGAGAATAGCTAGGAAAAGAAAAGGATGCTTTAGGGATCATACAGATAATCTGGAAGTCATGGCTAATGTTCTCAACAAATACTTTACATCAGTCTTTCTGATGGAAAGAATGACACAAATACACACTAGGGTGGAGGACAGTGAAATATTAGAAGAAATTAACATAGAGAGTGAGGGAACAGGTACTAGCACCTGACAAAGGAGCTGTGTTAATGAAACTTCTATGATTTCAAATAAACCTGTTGAACTATAACATGGTGTCATTTGACTTTGTCCACCCCAGTCCAACACTGGCACCTCCACATCAAGTAATAGCAGAGTTAGCAACTTGAAAAGTGGATAAGTTTGCAAGCCCAAATGAAATCTATTCCAGCTGTTGAGCGTGGCAAAGGAGCAAGTATCAAGGACCCAGGCAATAATTGTCAAATATTCTCTTGCCACAGGTGAGATCACATGGTCTTGCTTTTCCGGTAATTTCTGACTTTCTTGGTGAGGACACATAGTCTCCTTCTGTGTTAGAAGCCTCTATTAGCATCAAGCAATCATAAAATAATCAGAGATGAGTGACAGGACAAAAGATTGGGCAGAGTATTTTTAAAAATTAGTTTAAAGAGGGAAAATTTACAATGAGCTAAAAATTACCATATTCTTATCAGACCATAAGGCTGCTCTCTCATGAGAGAGAGAGAGAAAGAGAGATACGAATTATAGTGGTTTAGCCTAAGCGTTATTATGCCTCAGGTGAAGGGAGAGGTTTAGTAGGAGAGTCCGTCTTGTTAACTTCAGCTTGTTCAGGAATTGAACTCATGCTGGTGACATCATTGTGTATTGTAAAACAATCATCCAAGCTAACCATTCAAAGTTAGCTAGAAATATTACAGAAAATAGGATGAGTTTCTACGGACACTTTAAAAAGGAAAAGTATTTATGATGTGAGCACAGGTAATATATAAGGTAAGCCTAGTAAGTTAATAATGCAAAATAAGGAGTTGACAAATGATTTGATCAGGCATTTTATGAAATCAAAGTAACACCCCAGAGTGGGGGACATTTTTTTAAAAAATGACCAGGAAGGTGGTACTGAATAAGTCGTTAGAGCTATGGGTTGACAATCCACGAGTACTAACAGACTTTATCCTGAGTCTTAAAAGAAATGGCTAGTGAGATAGTTGATGCATCAGATTTAAATATTGCATGATCCCTAGATTTGGTAAAGATTCCAACAGGTTGGAATGTTCTGAATGGAACTTCTTTATTCAAACAGGGAAGGGTACAAAGAGAGGATGCTATTAAGTTATACACTACTTAGCTTATCATCTGTCATTGGGAAGGTGTTAGAAGCTATTATTAAAGGTTTTATAGTTTGGCACTTAGAAAGTTATGCTAAACAGACAGAGTGAACATGGATTTATAAAAGGGAAGTCATGTTTAAACAATTGATAAGGAGATTGTGTTGTAAATATGGAAGAACCAGTAGACATACTAAACGTAGAGACATTTGATAAGAGTTCATATCAAAGGTTATTCACAAAAATAAAGGCTCATGGTATCGTTGGTAACATATCAGCATGGATAGAAGATTGACTAACAGAAAACAAAAAAAAGACATAAATGGATCATTATCTGATTAGTAAGATGTAATGAGTGATATGCAATATGGATCAGAGCTGAAGCCTCAGTATTTTACAGTTTATATAAATGATAAAGGAACTGTAAGCATGGTTGCTAAATTTGCTGATGACACAAAGGTAGGTAGGGAAAGAGTGGCACAGTGGTTAGCACTGCTGCCTCACAGCACCAGAGACTCATTTTCAGCCTTGGGTGCCTATCTGTGTGGAATTTGCATGTTGTCCCATGCCTGCATGGGTTTCCTCCAAGTACTCACATTTCCTCCCATAGTCCAAAGATGTGCAGGTTAGATGGATTTTCCATGCTAAAAATTGCCTTTTAGTGTCTAGGTATGTGCAGGATACGGGGTTAGCCATGGTAAAAACTTCATGTGGGGTTACAGCAATGGGTGGGGTGCTCTATGAAGGATCAGTGTGGACTTGATGAGCCAAATGACCTCTTTTTGTGCTGTAGGGATTTTATGATTCAAAAATAAGTTGTGAAGAGGTAATAAGGAGGCTATGAAGAGATACAAATAGATTAATTGTGTAGGCAAAGATCTGGGAAATGAAGCATATTGCTAGAAAAGATGAAATTGTCCATTTTGGCATGAGGAATGGAAAAGAAGCATATTATCTGAATGGTAAGATACTGCAGATACATCTGAGATACAAAGGGATTTCAGTATGTACATTGCATGAATCACATAACTTTATAATGCAGGTGCAGCAACTAATTAGGAAATCTATTGCAAGGGAAAATGAATACAAAAGTAGGATGATTATGCTTCAATGATCCTGAGCCATTGGTGAGGCCACATCAGGATTACTGTCTTTTGGATTGATCTGCTTATTTTTAACGAAGGAGCAGTCAGAAAGGGCTAACTGAACCAATAGCTGGAATGCCCAAGTTTGTATGAGAAAAGATTGGATAGCTCAGGCTTCTATCAGCTGGAGTTTAGACAAGAAAGAGATCCAACAAGTCCATACTGACCCTCTGAAGAGTATCCTACCCAAACCCATTCCCCTACCCTATTACTTTACATTTATCCCTGACTAATGCACCTAACCTACACATCCATAGTCAACTTTAGCATGGCCAATACACCTAACTCACACATCTTTGGATTGTGGGAGGAAGCACACACAGACACAGGGAGAATGTGCAAACACCACACAGACAGTCACCTGAGACTGGAATCAAACCCAGACCCCTGGCACTGTGAGGCAGTAGTGCTAACCATTCAGTCTCCTGCCAACTTGATTGGAACATAAAGTCCTGAGGGGTCTTAATAGGATGGGTACGCAAAGGATGTTGCTGCTTGTGGGAGAATCTAAACTGGGGACACTATTTACAAATAAGGGATCATCCATTTAAAACAGAGATAAGCTTTTTTTTCTCTCGAGATTTGTGAGTCATTAGAACTTGCAGCTTCACAAGATGGTGAAAGCTGAGTCCTTGAATATCTTTAAGATGGGGGTAAATAGATACTCGAGAAGCAAGGTGGTGAAGATTGTAAGTTGTAGGCAGAATGGGGCATATTCAAATCAGCCATGGTCTATTGAACAACACAACAAAATCAGAGGGCTGAGCTGCCTAATCCTGCTGTGAATTTGTACATTCATATGTCCATATGTAATTCTTGTATCTGATGGTAAAAATCACACAACACCAGGTTATGGTCCAACAGATTTATTTGGAAACACTAGCTTTCGGAGTGCTGTTCCAAAGTTCTGAAACCAACATGGTCATTCTAAAAGATGAGAGACTTAACAAACAATCCATGTCTTTTTCAATATATAATTTCAGTTACATCACTATAAATTTGCTATCAATTCTATGTCCTACGATCTTAAATTCCACAACCACCTGATGAAGGAGTGGTGCTCCAAAAGCTAGTGTTTCCAAATACACCTGTTAAACTATAACCTGGTGTTGTGTGTTTTTTAACATTCCAACACCGGCACCTCCAATCATGGCTTGTATCTCATAGAGTCATAGAGATGTACAGCATGGAAACAAACCCTCCAGTCCAACCCATCCATGAAGACCAGATATCCCAACCCAATCTAGTCCCACCTGCCAGCACCTGGCCCATATCCCTCCAAACCCTTCCTATTCATATACCCATCCAAATGCTTCTTAAATGTTGTATTTATACCAGCCTCCACCACTTCTTCTATCAGCTCACACACCACCCTCTGTGTGAAAAGGTTGGCCCGTAGGTCTCTTTTACATCTTCCCCTCTCACCCTAAACCTATGCCCTCTAGTTCTGGACTCCCCAACCCCAGGGAAAAGACTTTGCCTATTTACCCCATCCATGTCTCTCATAATTTTGTAAACCTCTATAAGGCAGTATCTGATGATTTGCTTGCTGATGTCAGCACTCATTTTTGGATTCTTCAGTCAAACTTAGAATTTCTGGTTGAAAAATCATAAAAGATTTGGTTACAAAAATCTTTATGGATAAAACATATTCAGCATCATTGCTGATTTCAAAAATCTGGGCCCATATAATTTTTATATACAATTAAGAAGTATGTTACATCTGCATGAAGAATGCAGTCCTTATCCATTCAAATTGATTAATATTGTAGAACCACATTAGTTTTATAGAAAATCATATTTCTAGCTATATCAGACAATTAATTACATTGGTACACAAGTTTTCATTTTAATGAAGGTATTGGAAGCAGGGTCAGCAATGAACCCAAATATACATATTTTACTGAATTACAAAAAGCTGAATGATGCTTCAACGTCAAATTTTACATAAGAATAATACGGAGTTATAGACTCATACAGCATGGAAACAGAGTGTTTGGTCCAACTAGTCCATGCTGACCATGTTCCCAAACTAAACTAGTCCCATAGTAATCATTTGTCAACATAATTCAAAATTGTATCCATAAAAATAAAAGCATGTGTAGCAATGTAGTTAATTGCCTGATATGGCTAGAAATACGATTGCCAACAAAACAAATGTGGTTCTACAATAATGATGTACTTAAATGAACTTTCCACCTTTAACCCAAACTTCCTGGATGTTACATAAGTCCATTTTCTAGATTCAGATCAAAGCATTGAACAAAGCAATCCTTATTTCCAATGTTGGTAACTATTCTCATGAAACATTCTAGTTTTGTTCAAGAACTTTGAAAGCTATTGCCTAAGGCATTTTAAGTAAGACATTTGTGAAATAGTGGTACATCTTGGCAGAATTTGCTAAAGGTCTAGCTAACCTCTTGCGGCACAAAGTAAAAGGCAGTTCACTGTGAAATTGCCAGACTGACAGCATATGTGCCAGAAAACACTGCTGTACATAATCGAGCTCAATAAAATCTCAAGGCGACAAACTTGTCTAGGTAATTTTGGTTTCCCAACCAATGCCAAATTAATTAATTCCTAAACAAAGTTGGTTTGTCCAAGAAAATTGAATAATTTAACATCCTTAAAGCTCTTAATCACGCTAACATTTGTTCAAATTGGTTTTGTATTTTTCTCCCAATTTTCCACTTGCTTTTTTAGAGATGTAAAGTTTTGTTATAGTGAAGCAGCAAAAAGCTGGTGCCTGACTCACTCCACAACCTCCTGCAAGTGTCCATTCTGCACAGGTCATTCTAAGCAATTAAGGACTACATTCTACTTGAAAATACATTTATAATTTGGCAGCAAAACAATGACATTTTTCTCCTCTTGTCTCCTGCGGAGAGGTTGCTGACCATTTGTTTCCATCCTGTGCTGGAAATTGCTACGGTGGGGTTTGGACTCAGGCTTTCTGTCATTTATATGTCATGAACTACTTCTCTCACCATTGCACCATGATCCTCGGAGCATTGTTGGGGAGCTCATTATGAACAAAAGGGACTTCACAGAATCTCTACTAATCCAATAAATATCACTGATCTCTATCTCATTTTTATGTGTGGGACCTTGCTGAACATAAAATACAACATTAGATATACTTTAAATATGTTTTACCAATTATAAAGTATATTGGGAGGTCTCAAAATCGTGAAAGAAAGAATAAAGATGCAAATAGCTCTCTTAGATCATTTAACACAATGACAGAATTCTGCCTCAACTCATTCTTCAAAGTAATTATTTTTCCATTTATGGAGAGTTATTCAATAAGTAGAGCACGGACTGACACTATATTGAGTCATTTTAAGACTTAAGAATTAAACAGCTGAATTAACTGTTTGTATGTGAATACAAGTCATCGCTGTAGTCTGCTAGCTGTTTACTTTATTGTTGAGAAAGCTAACACAATATTTTGGATTAAGCATCTATCTCTCATGGTATAAGAATAGCTTATCTGCATTCCCTTTTAATTATTCAAATGTAGCATTTTAGACAGTAATCTCTCCTCTGTCACACTTGATCTAAGCTAATTGTGCAAAAATGGTCACAGCTGATTGGTTTTCATTCAAATCTGTCTCAATGAATTTTTTTGAAGCAACAATGAACTGCAAATGCTGGAAAACTGAAACAAAAACAGAAACCGAAATTGCTGGAGGAAGTCAGCAGGACTGGCAGCAACTGTAGAGGCAACACAGAGTTAACATTTCAGCTCCAACAAGCTTTCTTCAGCCTACCTGAAATGTTAACTCTGTGTTGTCTCCAAAGATTCTGCCAGACCTGCTGAGTTTCTCCAGCAATTTCCGTTTCTGCTTGTGTTTCAGATTTTCACCATCTACAGTTCATTGATGTTTTGAAAACTTCTGTTGAGGCAATGACCCATCTTCAGTGGTCCTGAAATATTAACTCTGCTTTCCGTCTACAGATGCCGCCAAACCTTGTGAGTTTCTCCAGCAACGTCTGTCTGACATTGACATTTAAAATTGTCTTCTATGACATTATTTATTCTACATATTTCTATATCATCCACATCTCCAACCAAAGTATGTAAACTGGAAGATTTACATTATTTATTACAATTTTGGATGACATATTATAGGAAGGAAGTGAAAAACACATTAGAGGTAACACAGAAATAGTTGACAAGAATGGCTCCAAGGATGAGTGACTTCGGTTATAAGGATAGATTGAAGAAGTTTGAATTATTCTCCGAAGGGAAAAGAAAGCTAAGAGGAGATCAGGGAAAATTGTTTCCATTCATAAAAGGAACAAGATCAGAAGCACATAGATTTAAAGTGATTGCAAAAGAAGCAAAGGTGAAGTCAGGAAAAGCTTTCTTCACTCATTGAGTATTGAAGGTTTGGAATGTACTGCCTGGAAGTGGGTGGGATTCAGTTAAGAGATTAGATGATTAGTTGGAATAAAACAATGTATAAGGGTATGGGTGTACAGCAGCAGATTGGCACTAGGTAATGATACTTGTTTAAAGAGCTGGTGCATGCAAGATCTATGGACTTTGTCTCCCTGTTCTCTTTCTTAATTCAATAATAAAATGTCTGTCTACTCTTCTTATATCCAAGAACAAAAATACAGCAGACACAATCAAGTGATTTTCCTTTTGAGATAAGATTACAACAGTAATAGGATTCCTGTAGGATTTCTACTTGTTACCAACCCTGCTGTGAGTACAGCACATTAGATTGCAACTTGTGGTGGTAAGATTCTAGGTGAAAATTCCGGTTGTTCCCATGAAAATGGGATGATATTGCAATGGTATATCCACTGCAATACTACCAAAGTAGGAAGTTCATTTAAGACAACCCCCAACGTACCCCTAAGATAACATTTTAGGTAGGACATAAGCTTTGAGGTTATGAATATTTGTGGTGGCAGACAGAATACCAGTTGGGTTGCCTCTCTTCAAGCAGTGAACTAGCAGGCCTTCTGAACCCCCATTCATTGTGTGGTTTCTTAACAGAAATGGAACCAGAAGGCAGGAAATCTAATGTCCCTACTCCACAAGCTCATCGGCATGGTGGGATGGTCAAATGCTGTTGACATGTTGGAGCAGAGCCTTCGAAAATTTAAAGCAGTGTGGGCTGGAGCGAGATTGTGATGGAAAGTCTCCATCAATTTGTTGGCCACTCTATCACAGATCTTGGGTAAAAAATCAAGCCTGATAAAAGCAATTTCATAATTGGTCTATTCAGGAAACAAAGCTAATTGTTTGATTTACCGACTGACTTTACTTGGAACCAACATTAATTTCAAGAATCTCAAAGTGAATGCATTTTTTTTGCTACAATGAATGCATAACTGGATATTTCCTCGTGATATAATTTGCTGGCAAAAAGAGGTACAAGTTTGACTTAGCATGTGCACCATCATTGGAGATTCATCTGTGATGTATTACAGTATGTCAATATCCCAGACATAACACATGAGAATCACACTCCAAATATCACACACTTTATGCTGTGTGTTCTCATAACACATAATCAGAATGCTCACAGCTTATAAATTGAAATATGAAAATTTTAATGAAAGATCATGTTAATAGGATTGAAGATGGTACTGAAAACCCTGTTCTGATGTCAGAAAAGAGGAGATTTCTACAAGGTTTCCTTCTGGAAGACACTCAGGAGCATTTCTACTACTTCCCAGCTCAGACCAAAGTTCTTGTGTCCTGCTACAGCTGGCGGTGAACATTGGTGGGCAATTATGTACGCAACCAAAGTACGATGGTTCACTAGCATTCACACCCACAATGATGGAGGAGGCCAGAACGTTAGTGAAAAAGACAAGGCAAAACAATTTGTAACCAACTTTAGTCAGAAGTCCTGTGTGGATGAGTCATCTCAGCTTTGGCCTGCAGAAGGTTCTCGCATAGTAATGGCAATCCTTAGCCATCCAGATCCTTAGCAATCAAGAAATGACTGAAGGCAATGAATGCAACAAAGACAATAAGCCCTGGCAACACCCCACTGTAGTCCAGAAGACTTGTTCCTGAACTAGCCTGAGATAAGTAGTTCCAGTGCAGTTGGAAAACTGCCAACTATCCATCAATGTGGAAAATTGACCAAATGTGAAAAATCAGGAAAATTTCAATCTGGTCAATTACCTTCCTATTAGTTTCATCTTAATCATCAGTAAAGTGAAAGAAGTGTTATTTACTCAGCCTGTAGCTGCTCACTGATACATAGTTTGGGTTCACCGGGACCACTCAACTCCAGACCTCATTACAGACTTGGCCCAACTAGGTACAAAAGGACTGTATTTCAAAGGTGAAGAAAGGGTACATGTTCTTGACATCAAAGGAGAAATTGACTGAATCAAGAAACCCTCGCAAAATTGAAAGAAACTGTAAATTAGGGGGAGCTATCCATTGGTTGGAGTTAAACATAACACAAAGAAGGATGGTTGTTGGAGTCTAAGTATCTTAACACCAAGCTATCACTCTATGAGATCAGCATGTCCAACCACCTTCAATTACTTCATCAATCAGTTTGTCTTCATCACAAAATCTTAAATGGGATGTTCGTTGAAAATTGCGTAATATCAATACCATTCATGACTCTTCAGGTATTGAAGCAGATCATGTCCATATGCAAGATCTGAACATATTTAAACTAGCTGAAAATGTGTTGCTGGAAAAGTGCAGCAGGTCAGGCAGCATCCAAGGAACAGGAAATTCGACGTTTCGGGCATAAGCCCTTCATCAGGAAACGTCGAATTTCCTATTCCTTGGATGCTGCCTGACCTGCTGCACTTTTCCAGCAACACATTTTCAGCTCTGATCTCCAGCATCTGCAGACCTCACTTTCTCCTCGAACATATTTAAACTAGGCCTAGTATGTGGCTAGGTAACATTATTGACACTCCAGTACCATGCAATGGAAGTCTCCAGCAAGAGAAAGTTTAACCTACTCCCCGTAGTATCCAATGGCATCATCATCACTGAAACCCAGCCTTCAACACCTAGAAATTTAAGTGGACCAGCAATTAAAATACCATTGCTACAAGAGCAGGGCAGAGGTTGAGAATTCTGTGGTAAATAATTCCACATATCCTGTCCACTATCTACAAGGCACAAGTCAGGGCTGTAATGAAATACTCCCTACTTGTCTGGATGAACTTTGATAACATTCAAGCAACTCAATACTATCCAGGTCAAAGCAAGTCACTTGATTGGTGCACCATCTCGCAGCTTAAATATTAACTCCTTCCACCATCAATGCACAGGAGTAGAGTGAGAAGTGTATCAACTACAACTTGCATTGCAGCAACTCAAAACTGATCCTGCAATGACATCTTCCAAACACACATGTCTACCAGCAACTTCCATCACCTAGATGAACAAGGACAATCCCATTTGAACACCCTCACCAGCCAGTTCCCTCCAAATCCATACCACTTCTGACTTTAACCTATATCACCATTTCTTCACCACGGCCAGGTTAAAATCACAAATCATTTCTTATCACCCTGTGGCTATATTTACATTACAGGGATTGCAGCAGTTCAAGAAGTCAGATCACCACTACTTTCTCAAGGACAATTGGAAATGAACAATAAATATTGGTCTTGCCAGTGACACTCACATGCCATAAAAGATTTGCTTTTTTATTTAAACAGCCCCAAGGAGCTGTGGATGCTCAGCCTTGAGCTCCTGGGCTTCTTGTGACCGCCTGTCCAAGAACAGAGAACCACCACTTAATTAATACCTTTCAACAGTACTGTTTTTATTCAAGACTGTCAGTATACAAATATACAAACAAGGCTTGGGACAAAAGCCACCTTAGACCACCGGGTACTAAAGAGTGGATTCTCTCACTCTCGATAGGGAAAGTTGTTACATTTATACATAACTTCTCACGCAATACAGAGTCCCGTGTCATTAGGCTATCGAAAAGTATATTAATCAAAGTATACTTAATTGTAAGCTTACACATCAAAAAATGCTCTAAATCTAACACACAGACACCAGCAGCCATCTGGTTAAGATATTAACACTATCTTTAAAGTCAGACATTAGCCCCCATTATTCTTCTCCTGCTCTTCAAGGTAACAGTCAGATCTCAGAGATGCTCTTAAATGTAAACATTCAAACCTCATTTCTGTGTTACAGCTAGACCGTGAGGCACCAGTACTCCTCTGATGGCTGCCCTTTGACCTAGTGCTATGTACTATATCATTCTCGGATCTGTGGGATCGGACATGTTTATCCAGCTTGTGCAGGGACCCTTACAAGTTGCTGTGTTAGTAATTTGTTTCGCTCGGCATGCCGGGCAATACAGCCAATGTGCTTCAGCCATTTTAGTTAACATTTCTGAGCTCCATTTTCTATATGGTCACTATATCTATTTCCAACTTATCATTCCTCCCTTTTTATCATTTTATGATAACCCTCAGATATTAATCCGTTGAAGTCGAACAAACTCCTTTTCTGTTTCTACATCTGAATTGTCATCAGTCAAAAGTGTAGGTGTCAATCCTTCCTTCTGTGTCCATATCGGGCTTGTCTCCTTTTTACATCGGCGTCGTGCGGGACAAGTTTGACAACTTCTCTTAATAAGGGTCCAAGCGATTTGGATACTAATACAAATGCCAAGAATGATGGCCAGAATGGAGAGAATGTCCAGCCCAATAGACTTTAGCCATCCCAACAGCTGACACAGTAGGTTCCACCAGGCACAGGCCTCCTTTGAGTCTGTGTGGTCCAGATCATATGCCTTAGTGGCAACATCGTTAATTAGTGCAGTGTCATTATATACAGCCGAGCTCTCATCCTCAATATAGGTACAACGCTCCGGGCCAATAACTGCACATGCTCCCCCTTGGCTTGCTAAGAGATAGTCTAAAGCCATTCTATTCTGTAAGGTCATCATTCGTAGGGCAGTCTGCTCGTGTTCCAAATGACCCAGGGCATCAGCAGTGGCCTTAGCCATTTCCTCAAGCTCGTGACTGAGATCACGAATCTGGTCCAGGGCTTGCATGACCCCATAATTGGGCAGAAGGGCGCCAAAGAATCTGCTCCAAAATGTCTGTTGGTGGAACAGATCTCTCCGGCCTCGAGCATGAGATTTGTAATTTGAATTAAGATCATGCCACTTCTTCCATTCACTGTTAACCTCTGGGGTTGAATTCAATAACCGGAATGCTGGGAGGTGATCTATCAGCGCACAGGTGCCCTTAAAGTTAATGGGTAGGTATTCATAGGCTGTGTGATTGCCTAACCAAAATGTCCCATTAAGTGCAGGCGTAATACAGTGTTTAGCGTGGAAGAGGACAGCACCCATGCTCTAACCAATTGCAGAACACTGGGATGCCACCAAGATTCCCAGACTAAATCTGCAGTTTGTCTAGCCCCACAGTGTGTTAAATGATGGACAACATCAACCACCCAGACGGCTAAAACATCAGTCATACACACCTGGCCTGCTGGGGTTTTCCAAAGACCGTCAACGTCCTTGAAACATCCCAGATCAGTCCATTCATGAAGTACATGGTCAGGGGCGTCCCCCTGTAAAGCAACAATATCAGCGGTGGAGGGAGGCGGCTTTTCAGGAACTGAGGCCCTAATAGATTTCCCCTGAACCATCATAAAGGAGCCAGGGAGCTCCATAGCCTGTTTAGCAACTTCATCTGCCTGTTTGTTTCCCATAGAAACCGGATCCGTTCCGGCAGAGTGCGCGGAACATTTAATAAAGGCCAATTCGCGAGGACTTTGAATGGCCTGTAACAAATTAATGACTTCCTCCCTGTGTACGATAGGGGTCCCTGACGAGGTGAGGAAACCTCGATTTTCCCATAGTGTCCCAAAATCATGGGCAACCCCGAAAGCATATCTAGAGTCAGTATATATATTAGCTGTAAGTCCGGAGGCTAGCTCACATGCCCTAGTTAATGCAATTAATTCAGCTTTCTGAGCCCTTTTGGTTTTGCCAGCCTGGGATATAAAAATCCGGTTCCAGCTGATAGCCTCTATTGTCAGACTGCAGCTGGGGACCGGGTAATCTCCACAGCCCTTGCTGCTGTGTCTGCTGGGGAGGGGTGGGAGGTTGCCACAAGGGGGCCAGGGTATTTTGATCACTTTCCCGTACAACAAATTCAGATTTAATAGGTTTTTCGGCTTTAGGACCGTCACCCTCGCCCCATAATGCTTTAATTGCCCTAGCTGTATCCCCCTGTGAGGAATTGATCCAATTTAAGTTGTTAGTTTTCCATCTATCTTGTGTAGGTTTAGGCAAAGTGTTCATCAAGAGACTATTATACTGTTGTGAGACAGCCCCCGCTCCCAAAGGGAAAAGAGGGTCCCCAGAATATGTGCCATAAGTTTCATTAAACCTCTGTAGGTATTCCTCAGCACCCTCCCCCTTTTTTGGTTTTAAATCAATGATTTTTGCTAAATCAACCGGTTTTCTGAGGACCTGCCGCATTGCTTCTTTAATTTCCTGCTCCTGTTGTTGTTGATTCGGGTGTTGTGCTGTAAAGGCAGCCCAACTGTTGGCACCAGGGGGCATATTTAATATTTCTAAAAATTTTGTCCACTTAGAGCCAATAAACACAACCCTCAAAAAATTCCAGATATCTTCTCCCACTGCCCCGTAAGCCTGCCAAATACTTTCAACTGATTCACACCATTTTTGTGGATCCTTATCTTTGTCAGGGAGATTCATAGTCAGTGCCAAAATTTCCTGCGGTTTCCATGGCGTAAAAATTTCTAGGGTAGGAGGGTGAAGAATCGCAGCGACAGGAGGGTTAGCGTTCGGCTGGGCGGGGACTCTTACCCGTCCCGCTTGAGGGTTAGGAACAGTACGCATAGGGAACATGTGACCTGAGGGTTCCTCTATCTCTGAACTGTCATCGTCAGCCTCCTCTGTCCAAGGGTAGGGCAATTGCTGTTCGGGTTCACACTGTGGTGGAGGCCGATATCCTTTTTTACCTGTGCTTGGGGTAAAACTCCTTTCACTACGTGCCTCCTGGGGTATTGTACCCGATGGAGGGGGTTGGGGAGGGGATTCCACATTCCTAGAACTAATTCCCTTATCCTCCCATCCTGCACCCAGCCTCAGGTCTGACAATGCCGTCTCCACCGCTTGGTTGGCCAACCGTTTGTTCTTATTAATATTTTCATCAAAATTTGCACATGCAACCTTGAGCTCTTGGAGGGTCAAAGGAAGCCCATCCTTAGTGACACTTAGCCCCCTTTTTGTAGCATTATGTAACCAACTGTTGTAAACCTTCTGCTCGTGTTGTTGTTTAGCTTCCTCTTTCTTTTTAAAGCATGCATCTCTTAGTTTAGCCATAATTTTCTTACCCTTCTTTCCCCCGTTCCCTTTTTCCATACTAACTCCGTAGCTCTTTTTACAATCTCCAATTTCCATGTACCCCCTGCAGGCCATTCATCAGGTCCCAATTTTTCTGTTAGCCATCCTGACAATTTCCTGAGTGACTGTGCATCCTCAGGATATTCTGCGCAGACTGTTACAATTAATGATCCCGGATCCTCACATTTATCCATAAACTGTCCCATAATATTCCCTAAGCTTTCCCTAACCTTTTGTGAGTGTTGCTTTTATGAGATCCTGCTCAAGGGACTTTAAACCCTCTCACACATACGTACCTCGGTGCTTTTATGAGGACTCTAACCCCATGGGACTTTAAACCCGTATGTATCTAAACAACTACTTGTGAGCGGTGCTTTTATGAGATCCTGCTCAAGGGACTTTAAACCCTCTCACACATACGTACGTATCTAACTATTCTTATTTCTTACCGTGCTCCCAGCGCCCTTTTTTTCCTACCTTCTATAGCACTCCCAGTGCTTTTGTGCTGGTCCCTTTAAAAAGCTGTTCACTGGTTTGTTCTCGATCCCGTCTGGTAGCAGCTCCTGCTGCGGTGAGTTGGATCCAGGTCCACCCCTGACTTGGGGAGACACTAGTCGTGAGTCCCAAACGGTATACTCACGTCCTAGTTGGGCCCGTGTCCACCTTGCCACAGCAAGACCGTGTCCTGTTCAACCGTCATCAGGAGCCGCCTTCCATTGGGATCCCATCGCTGCCACCAAAATGTGAAAGCTCAGCCTTGAGCTCCTGGCTTCTTGTGAATGCCTGTCCAAGAACAGAGAACCACCACTTGATTAACACATTTCAACAGCACTGTTTTTATTCAAGACTGTCAGTATACAAATATACAAACAATCCTGGGAGAAAAGCCACTTTAGACCACGCCGGATACTAAAGAGTGGATTCTCTCACCGTTGATAGGGAAAGTTGTTACATTTATACGTAACTTCTCACGCAATACAGAGTCCCGTGTCATTAAGCTATCGCAAAGTATATTAATCAAAGTATACTTAATTGTAAGCTTACACATCAAAAAATGCTCTAAATCTAACACACAGACACCAGCAGCCATCTGGATAAGATATTAACACTATCTTTAAAGTCAGACATTAGCCCCCATCATTCTTCTCTTGCTCTTCAAGTTAACAGTCAAATCTCAGAGATGCTCTTAAATGTAAACATTCAAACCTCATTACTGTGTTACAGCTAGACCGTAAGGCACCAGTACTCCTCTGATGGCTGCCCTTTGACCTAGTGCTATGTACTATGTCATTCTCAGATCTATGGGATTGGACATGTTTACCCAGCTTGTGCAGGGATTCTTACAAGTTGCTGTGTCAGCAATTTGTTTCGCTCAGCATGCCGGGCAATACAGCCAATGTGCTTCAGCCATTTTAGTTAACATTCTAAGCTCCATTTTCTATATGGTCACTATATCTATTTCCAACTTATCAAGAGGATTTGAGTACAGGGATAGTGAAGTCTTGTTTCAGTTGTATAGCAGCTTGGTTAGGCCACACCTGGAAACTGTGCACAGTTTGGTCACTTTTTCTCAGGGAAAATGTCATTGCATAGAGGGAGTGCAACAAATGTTCAGCAGACTTGCTCCTGGAATGGTAGAACTGTCCGATGAAGAAAGATTGGGAAAACTGGACCTTATTCTCTAGAGTTTCGTAGAATGAGAGACAATTGCATTGAAACTTACAACATAGTTAAAGAGAACAACAGAGTAGCTGCAGGTAAGATATTTCCTCTGTCTGCAGAATCTAAAACCAGCGGCCATAATTTAAAACTAAGGGGGATGCCACTGAGGGCCAAGCTGACAAGAAATTAGTTTATTCACAGTGTTGTGAAACATTGGAATTGTCCAGCACAGAGGGCTGTGGAGGTCAAGATTTGAGTAGATTTAAGGTTGAGATTGATATATTTCTGATTCTCAGTGGTGTACAAGGTCAGGGAATGGAATGAGTAAAAAACATTGAAATGTTTGATCCTTCATTATTACATGGAGTAGTGAGGCAAACTACTCAGACTGAGTGGCCTACCCCTGTTCCTATATTCCTTCCTCCATTCAGGCTGTCAAACCACTCAGTGCTCAGACTACTGGAGTAATCAGAATGTGTGAACTGTGTTTTATTGTAACTTTACCTGGTCATTAATTACTTATCATAGCATCATAAACCGATACAAGTGGCTTAGCACAGAACATTTCCATGTCTCTTGCTCTTTATATTAAACATTTTTTAAAATGTACTACTTTCAAATTGAATATTTGAGCACATAATATGATCAATAACTAATCGTCAATAAATAAAAACTGTCTCTGATTCACCTAAAAGCACAATATTATGGAATTCATTCAAAATTTTCTTCTTAAATATAAAATGTGGCTCATATGAAATGTAATTCTAAGGTAAATAACAAATCTTACAGTGAATGATACTGTTAACTGAGTGCTTTTGAGATTTACTATTCTGTGATTATTTCAAAAGCTCACTTTTAAGAGCTAGGGTTCAACCCCGGGCATACCATTGCATTATTCAGCTCCAATCCCTGTCCAGTATAAACCAAACATCATGGCAATGTGTCTTCAGAGCCTAGCTATCAGTTTGGATCTGAGGATTGATTATTGTGTCTGGACACTGGAATCACTGGAATGTTGGGTTGAATCACTTCAGAGAGAACATTAAAGCTGTCTGACCCTTGACAATTTTAACAGCTCTAGTTTACCTGACTGGGCAACCTCTGAAACGGGCTTATCTTGTATGTGAGCCATGTGTCCCAGGATGGAGAAGATGACAAATCCAGCAAACACACTCGTAGCACAATTAACAACACAGACAATGATGGTATCTCTGTAGCAGTTATTGTGGAACTTGTTGTAAGACAACAATGCTACTAAAGTGCCCCAACCCACTGAGATAGAAAAGAAAATTTGAGTCACAGCATCTTTCCAGACCTGGTAAATACAAAATAGAATAGATGTCTGGAGGGAAATGAAACACAAACATGTACAACAGATTAACACCATTAATTGTGAAGACAATGAGAACTCGTGTGGTTAATCCATGGTGAACTGAGCAAGGTAGCTGCCTCTGGTCAACAGTAACTCTTCTTAAACAGAACAGTCATCACTACAGTCAATTATTTACAGTTAAATTTCCTCTGGGATATCTGACACAGGTCTTTCTGGTATAATGCACGTTTCATTAACACAAATTACCTGTACCGTGATTGACGACTGGGGACGCTTTTCGAAAGAGCAAAAATTCAAAAAGCATGTTGGCTAGAACATGATTACATCGGCAACACTGTAAGTGCTCCTTGTATTGTGTGATTCTTGCATAGCGCAGGGTCACACGGAACGTGACTATTGCACTATCGAAGACGTGACTGTATACTCTTTCACCAGCCATGGTTTTCAGTGACTGACTCACTTGCAGTATTGTACTGACCATAGTTAATTCCATTCTTTTCATGAAAGTAACAACAAAGAACATCTTTGACCATAAATAATGATCACTTTCATATTGTAATAATATCACAGTAGCTTAATATCAACAGGAACCAGTAAAATTACACTGTAATTTCTAGGATTATGTAAACAATGGTTAAATGATTTAAATGGAAATCAAAATCCAATTCCTGTCAGAAAAATTAAGCAATAAATAGTGTTCACCATTGTCTATTCACAAAGACTGCTGTATCTTTGGACTGAATACAAAATTCCAGCCATCATTATCCAGTATGCATGAGGACACTGTCAGCTTCACAAATGTGGTATTGCCTAGTCTGCCTATTTGTATTCACTGGGTTCCATGATGTTTCTGTCCTTATGCTGTTGACTGAATCATCTCGGAGATTTGTTTCAAGAAACATGACATTGAAATAGCCTTTTAATGACATGCCAAGCATTTACTTACTGCCAGTCACAATTTCTGGCACTTAAACTACCTACTGGAAGAATGGAATCACAGCTTGGAAGTCACACACTCAAACTTCCTTTTCTGTCTCAGTCCTTGCATTGTTATATTCCAAGTATGATAATCTGACTGGTTCAAGATATAATCAGTTGCTTTCCAATGTTCACTCCAATGTAGATTTCAGATATAGACAATGTTCTTTCATTTCCATCTCCCACTTCCAGATACTTGCAGCACCAAATATCATTGACATAGAATGGATAAGGACAAGGCTCATCAAGAGTGGCTCTTTCTATTGCCCTGATACAGCAAAATGTGGGTCAGTATTTGCTTTGTAGGTCAATGAGGTATTTCACCTGAAACTCCTAAATCATTTCCAAGATTTCAGAAAGGAGGAGGCATGAAGGAAGAATTCTATTGCATCCCAATCCCTATCATAATTCCTCATCAATTTCGATCCTCTCGTTCATCATAGCTGATGCCCTGACCTTCTTTCCTGTTAATGGCAGGATGATATAGACCTTAAACTGACTCTTTGAATTCATCACAAGCTTTGTTAAAAATTTCCAAGAATTGAATTAAGGACTCAAAAGCAATACATTGATTTTAAATCAATGATGAAAGTGAGGACTGCAGATGCTTCAGATCAGAGCTGAAAATGTGTTGCTGGAAAAGTGCAGCAGGTCAGGCAGCATCCAACGAGCAGGAGAATCGACGATTCGGGCATGAGCCCTTCTTCAGGAACGTCAATTCTCCTGCTCCTTGGATGCTGCCTGATCTGCTGCGCTTTTTCAGCAACACATTTTCAGTTTAAATCAATGATGACAAGCTAACAAAGTACATGTGCTGAGGCACGAATCGATTCAACTAAAAATACTAATGAGACTCAATCATTCATATTGCTGTACTTACCTCAGCATCAGCCAGTCTGGAGAAGTCTGACTGGCTTCCGATGTAGAATTCAATTCCTTTAGAAGCTCCCTCCAGGGTAACCCCTCGGATCAGGAGTATGGTCAGGACCACGTAAGGGAATGTCGCAGTGAAATAAACCACCTGAGCATGGAGAGCACCTTGTTAGATTTTCCTGTATTACTGGTACAACAGAAGAAAATAAAATCTTGAAGCAGTACAAGGCCATGTGGCCCCACCATGCAATAAGATTCTGCCTGATCACCCTGACACTAGCCCTCTCCAGAACCTTTGACTCTCTTGTACATCAACAATTTGTCAAACTCTGCCTTGAATATATTCAATGAACTGACCTCTACTGCTTTCGGAGGAAGAGTATTTGAAAGATTAAAAATTCCACTTCATCTCTACCTCATTTGGAGAACCTTATTTTGTAACTGTGCTCCCTGTTCGAGATTCTCTGAGAAGGTCAAGCTTTCTAACACCATTCAAAATCTTTGAAGATCATTTCTCGGTCTCCGAAATTCCTGTGAGTACAGGCTCAAACTTATATTTTCAAAAGAATTAATACAAAGATGTTCACTGAACTTTCTCCAATACAAATATACCCCCTAACTAAGGAGACCAAAACAGTAGCTGCTGTACCTTTGTAGCAAGTTTTGCCTACTTTTATACATCATTCACTTGGAATAAAGACAATATTATCCAACCAAATGGCAAATTAAATGGATTCTCATCAATGCATCGAAGGGAACAGATGACAAACTGAAGAGGAATAGTAACATGGAGGATGTACGCAAGGATTGCGTTTTCATCTCGTTCACAGGGTTTGCATGTTGAGACTTTGTTTTGTGATACCTTGTTATAATGTGCTTATTTAAACACTGCTAAACCTATAGACATAAGGATCTCAAATTTGAATTTAGGCAACAAAATATGAAGATTTTTATTACAACAAAATGGTTTCTCGATTTAAAAGAATACTATAAAATGGCCTGTGAATCATACTGCTGAACATATTGCTGATTTGCAGAATTAACTTGCTGTTGAAAGATGAGGACAATAGAGTTTTCATAAGATAAACACTGATACATTAATTGACCATTTGAACAAACGTTGAACTAATACATGGCATGACAATTTACGTAAATTAGATATCCTTCTTAAAGGAAATACCATTGGATTAGCCTGTCTTCAATCATATCACCATATTACAATTGATTGGACTTTTTTTTGTAGTTAAGAACCCTTTCCCAGAAAATATCATTAGATTAATTCGCTGTAAATCATATGTGATTGGTCTTTCTTGTAATTAAGACTGTACTATTTCTTTAAAAACATGTAAATAATGTGTAATTTTCAAATGTAATTGCGCAACTTTTCGCCAGAACACAGAAGCTTCAATCTCTGTGTTGCTGGATAGAATTGCATCAAGGTACCTTAACTGAATCAACTAATGACCCTTGTTTTTTGAATAGACCGCATTTGTCGATTCCTTTGACCGATCTCGAACCCTTCTGAAGGGGACACAGATCTTCAGACATAATAACAGAAATTACACAATGAAAAGAATCAGTTAAAGGTAATTCTTACCCAAGAAGCTCACGTCCTCACTGGGTAGGTACACAAAAGACACAGCAAGTTGTTCCTGACGTCAAGTTGGACCTTATGAGATTTCTCACCTGATTCTGCATTAAATCTCACCTGAGCACAGGCTGCTTATGTCACTAACAGATTCCACCCACAGTAACTGCTACACAGCTGTTACAACATATTCCTTCAACATTAATAACTACTAAAGGCACATTACACTGGAATGTCACATGTTGTGATTCTTCTAACAGCCTTAAAATTACATTTGCTCTTTGGTTTGGAACCTATCCAACAATACAACAGGGATGAAGGTCAGAGCTTTTTTAGTTAACCTCTGTTGTCCTCCAACCTATCACAGAATCTTCCTTTTATTCACCGAACCATATTCCCTATGTCCATTGTCTTAAGAAACCTCTTAAACTGTTATTTATTTCTCTCGGTCAGATGAAAGTCCATGGAAGTGAAAGATTAGCTTGGTTTGTCTTGACAGGTGCTTCACAAGCTGTTGAGCATTACCAGCATTTTATTGTGTTCACCTAATGATTGTTCCTCAGGTCTCAGTCCCATTCTCATGTCCAGACAAATCTCATTTCACTCAAATAAAACCCTGATCCTATCCTTCCCCATCACCGCCACCACACCCCCCTCCCCCACTCCCCCCACCCCCCACAACCCCCAATCCTTCCTCAGTCTTCCACAGCAATTGGAAATTCACCCAGAATTCCAATGTCAGTGAGTGAACCCTTAGAATGAGGGACACATTGCAGGGGTTTGGGGAAGTTGCTGTTCTTTCCCTCAGGAGAACGTTCTTCAGATCTCCCTCAGACCTGAAGTGTTGATGAATTATGAATCTCCCATTTCCCATAGAGACACTGTTAACATCACCTGGGAGATAAACCAGATACTTCACAAATTATTTATCGTTTCTAGCTTTACTGTTACTTTGTCACGAGTTTTAACTCTATTTATCACCAATCATTTACCTTTCCTGAAGATTTGATTCCTTTTGATAATGCTGCCCCAACTATTAGCCAGGCAAGAAGCAGACAGAGGGCTAAATACCAGATTACCTCCCCAGTCTCATCCATTGAACTGGAACGGCGTAAAACTGCTTTACTACAGAAAATAAGAACAAAAACATGTAGTAAGTTAGGACACTTCATTACACACAGATGTTTTTAGACATAGTGCATCAATGTATTTAACAAACAGAGTTGTGTAATATCTAAATTAATTTTTGATTTATAGAAGCTTTGATTCTTGCACTCAGAAATAAATGTGAAGTTTGATATTCTGTAAGACATTTTGTTCCTCGTGTGTATTGATATTTTTCAATGTAAAGCTTTGTTCAAACAAGTTGATGAGATTCCCTGCAGCTGAAAATGTGTTGCTGGTTAAAGCACAGCAGGTCAGGCAGCATCCATGGAACAGGATGCTGCCTGACCTGCTGTGCTTTAACCAGCAACACATTTTCTGCTGTGATCTCCAGCATCTGCAGACCTCACTTTTTACTCGGAGATTCCCTGCAGAGCTGTTTCTGACAATGTTTCACTGACTGCTTCACAATGCACTGTGAAACCTATCTGGTTTAGTCACTATGTCTTCCAATGAATTCAGCTCCTTCATCTTACTACACATGGTATCTACCTCCAGACAGTTAATCTAAATCCAGTCCCAGGACTGTGTGTTAAAATAATAACTTATTACAATTAAAAGCAGAGAAATGAACATCAGTCACACATGATTCTAACCATTTCATGTTTAAGAATTCTGGTCATGAATATTATCCTTGAAGAGCAAGAAAACAAAGAAAAGTGTTTTGCTTTATAAATATTGTCAAAGTTACAATGCTTAGAAACCAGAGGAATATTAAATAGTAAAAGTTTCCTTTCCATGATGCCATTTTGTAACAAGTGTGCAATGTAAATAATACCTCAATCAAAATGAAACAACTTCTCTCTCATTAAACACATATAAACAAACTAACCAACCCAAGAGGAGTTACTGGCCCAGCTGTGTAGGTTATTGGTGCAGCTATCTGCAGCAAGGTACTTACTCCCAGTATTGCTCACTCGGGCCCTGGTGAGGATTGGAGATTTCTGATCCATTTGGACAAGATCCATTGTTTTCCTGCAGCTGTGTTATATTAACGATTTCAAAATATCCATCAGTCAGAGTGAGATTGCAGAGAGTCTCTGGAAAATATGTTTCAGTATTATACATCAATTTTGCATTCCATTTCAATATAACCAGGGTCACTGTTTCACTCTGACTGAATTAGTTAATCCTTTTGATTACATGGGTAAGGTCATGCATAGATCAGAACACAGAGGTACAGTCCGTGCACTCACTCTCAGCACAGTCCTGCTCTGGTGCTCAATCTGCTTAATCTCTTGTTGGATAAAAGTCTGCATAAAAGTAATTAGAAAACCAAATTAAAATGGTACTGTATATAAAAAGTTACTTCAAAAGTATTCACTAGTAGTTATTGGAGAAGACTTTAAGGATTATAATGGGCTGGATTATCCAGGGAAGGAGAGTCTCACATACCTTGCTACACCACTCCTTGTTTTACAAAATGAATGAATGGAGTTCCACAGTTCTGAGCGGTAGATTCAACTCAGGGCTCTCTCAGAATTGGGGAGCCACATTTTCAATCTGACAGTGCTTTCACAGCACAGAGCCTGCCAGGGGAAAGCAAAACCCCTTTTCACAACTGCTGTCTTCTCACATTTTAATGTTCCTGACAGCTGCTGTCAAACAGGAAGTTCATAACATAAATGTGTGTTAGGGTGCAGGGAAGGGAAGGTGCTAAACTGATAGGAAAAGGGTGCCAGCTAAATAGGGTGCATGTAGGTAGGGTGCAGATATGCAAATCGAGAGCTATGTAAAATTCCATGTGGATAGGAGCAGGGTGACAGGTTGCCAGGTGGATAAGGTGCCAGCTGAGGAGGTGTAGGGTGCCAAGTGGGTACGATGCCATGGTGCAGGATACCAATGGAGTTTGCTAAATAGTCCAGTGTTGAGGGTAACTTGAGGATGATAGGAGAATTTTTGGGGGGAAGGGAGCAGTCTTGTTGGTCGGTTCCAGTAGCAACAACATTGGTGGAGGGGGATGGAGTCCAATGGTAACAGTGAATGGGAGGGTGGGGACAGGTTTCATATCGGCAGAGAACTGGGGGTGATATCACATTTCCAGAGGAAGTTGGGGGCAGGGTGTCATAGCTGTGAAGCCATGTGCAGGGTTTTCAGAGCAGATTGTTAATTATTGATTGTACTGAAGCTTTCTTAGTGAGGTGGAGGATTTTCATAAAGAAGATCTCCTTCTCTAGCTGTGGTTACACACAAAAAGAATGCATTTATATTTTGTTTATGATGCATTTAATTTTAAAAGCCTTTCAGCTGATTGGTGACTGAAGCAGGATGCTGTTAAATAAGATAAGACCCCATGGCATTTGGGGCATAGTACTGGCATGGATAGAGGATTGCCTGCCTGGCAGAAGATAGAGAGTGGTGATAAAGGGGCTTTTTTGGGTATTGCAGACGGTGACTACTGGAGTTCTGCAGGTATCAGTGTTGGGACCTTCACATTATACATTAACAATCTGGATGAAGGAGCTAAGGGCATTGTTGCTAAGTTTGCAGATGAGACAAGCTAAGTGAAGGGACAGGTAGTGGTGAGGAAGTGAGGAGGTTATAGAAGGCTTACAGAGATTAAGAGAGTGGGCAAAGAAGTGGCAGATGGAATACAATGTGGAAAAGTGTGAGGAAGTGCACCTTGGTCGGAAGAATAGAAGCATAGACTATTTTCTAAATGGGGAAAGGCTTCAGAAATCTGAAGTACACATGGTCTTGAGAGTCTTGGTTCAGGATTCCCTTAAGGTTAACATGTAAGTTTCATTGGCAGTTATGAAGGCAAATGCAACTCACTTCAAGAGAGCTAGAACTCAAGAACAGGGATGTACTGTAGAGTCTGTGTAAAGCTTTGGTCTGGCCTCATTTGGAATATTGTGAGCTGTTTTGTGCCCTGTATCTAAGGAAGGATGTGCTGGCATTGGAAGAGATTCAGAGGAGGTTTACAAGAATGATCCTGGGGATGAAGGGCTTATCACATGATGAGCAGTTGAGGACTCTGTGTCTTTCCTTGAGGGTGTATCTCAGTGAAATTTTAAGAATACTGACAGGCCTGGATAGAGTAGATGTGGAGAAGTTGTTTCCATGCATAGGAGAGGCCAGGATCCTAGGGCACAGTCTCAGAGTGGAGGGATAACCCTTTTGAACTGAGGTGAGGAGAAATTTCTTCAGCCAGAGAGTGATGAATCTATGGAACTCATTGCTACAGAGGGCTGTGGAGGCCAAGTCATTGGGTGAATTTAAGGCAGAGATAAAATAGTTCTTAATTGGTAAGGTGATCAAGCATTACAGGGAGAAGGCAGAAGAATGAGTTTGAGAAACATATCAGTGATGATCGAATAGTGGAGCATACCTGATGGGACAATTGGCTTAATTCTGCTCCTATATCTTATGGTCTTATGATCTTACAGACATCCATAATTACTCTGAGCCCAGATGAACCACATTGTTGAATGTACTCTTATCAATTCACTTTCAGAAATTAGCAATGTAAAAATGAAATTTCAAATAACATAAATCTCAAGGATAAGATGAAACAACTGTTTTCAAAAATTACATTGTAATTTTAGCTCAAAAATAACTTCTTCATATCTAAATTATTTTTGGCAAGATGTAACATTCCAAATTCTGAAGTAGAAGATGTGGAAATTGATCGCGACTTGAATGAGTCCTAGCCTATGGAGATAAGGACTTCCATCACTGAATTCTGTGGGTGTATAATGGAAAATCCATGTCTTCAGGATGTTGATAGATGTCCCTAACTGTATGGTATTAGACAGACAATGATTCTATTCTTTATAAATTAAAAACTAAAAAGATGACTTCGTCACGGATTTTGAAATACTAAATGGAACAAATAACATCAAGAGTCATCGAGTCAGAGAGATGTACAGCACAGGAACAGACCTTTCAGTCCAACTTGTCCACGCTAAAAAACATATCCGAAATTAATCTAGTCCGATTTGCCAACATTTGGCCCGTATCCATCTCAACCCTTCACATTCATATACACATCCAGCTAACTTTTAAATGTTTTAATTGTACCAGCTTCCATCACTTCGTCTGAGGCAGAGAAAAACTGAGTTCTATTCTTCTGGAATATTGGATAATGGAAATGTCCTAAAATTTCGAGAGTTTTTTTTTGGAATAAAGATATGAAGTTCTTCAATGCAAAAATACAGGACTGTGGATGATCCCTGACTGCATTGTACACTCTGGGACTGTGGGTGATCCCTGACAATATTGTACAGACTGGGACTGTGGGTGTATCCCTGACTGTATTGTACAGACTGGGACTGTGGGTGATCTCTGACAGTATTGTACAGACTGGGACTGTGGGTGATCCCTGACTGTATTGTACACTCTGGCACTGTGGATGATCCCTGACAGTATTGTACACTCTGGGACTGTGAGTGATCCCTGATTGTATTGTACAGACTGGGACTGTGGGTGATCCCTGACTGTATTGTACAGACTGGCAGTGTGGGTGATTCTTGGCCGTATTGTACAGACTGGGACTATGGGTGATCCCTGAGTATATTGTACAGACTGGGACTGTGGGTGATCCCTGACTGTATTGTACAGGCTGCGACTGTGGGTGTATCCCTGACTGTATTATACAGGCTGGGACTGTGGGTGATCCCTGACTGTATTATATAGGCTGGGACTGTGGGTGATGCCTGACTGTATTGTACGGACTGGCACTGTGGATGATCCCTGACTGTATTGTACAGACTGGCAGTGTGGATGATCCCTGACAGTTTTGTACACTCTGGGACTGTGGGTGATTCCTGACTGTATTGTACAGACTGGCAGTGTGGATGATCCCTGACAGTTTTGTACACTCTGGGATTGTGGGTGATCCCTGACTGTATTGTACAGACTGGCACTGTGAGTGATCCCTGACTGTATTGTACAGACTGGCACTGTGGATGATCCCTGACAGTATTGCACACTCTGGTACTGTGAGTGATCCCTGACTGTATTGTACAGACTGGCACTGTGGATGATTTATCACCATATTGTTTCAGAAATTTCAACTTGACTCACATCAAGATTTCACATTAAGTTTTGTCAATTCACACAACATGAACCTTTGATAGTGACATGAGACATCCTGAGTTAAATAGTGTTATTGTGGAAGATGAGATGAAATTAAAGAGATGAGACATTTAAATAATTGCAACAAAAACTCTGTGTGTCTTAGAGTCAGACTGTGTAAGAAATATATGTGAGATGATCGATATTTGGAAAAACTCAGAGAAAGAGAATAAGTTAAGAAAATGATAGCTGCAAAAAACACAGTAACAGACAGAGAAGGGAGTCAGTGTGAGACACAATACAGGGATGGAGAGAGATACAAACAATGAACGCAGTCAGAAAGAACTCAACACAGACTTATTGACAAGGTGAAAGTAAACGTGAGACATGTGAAAGACTGTTAAATTCTGATGTTTCACTATTTATTTCTGACTGACTGTCCTGCTATTCCAGTGACTCAGTGCCATGATTCCTGCTGCTGCTTTCTATCCGAGTCTTTCTGCTGTATGGCCACAATGAGGATGGTCAATGAAACTATTGTTCATCTCTCTCCCTCACTCAGACTGACAGAATGAACAATGAACAGTCAGTGTGTACACTTTCCCCAGTAGAAGCTAACACTGTACCTTTGGGGGTCCTGCTGCATGTTTCATCTGCTCCCCACCAACTGAAGCAGTCTGCCCATGGTAGGGGTGATTGGAAGGAAGCAAACAGGTAGTATAGGCTGTAGCCAACGATGCAGTTGTACGAAATGTTGGACATTGTAATCAGAAGCATCATAGCAATCCCCACACCTGAAAACAGAAGAAAGGACAGGGGAGTCTGGTTTGTGAATTATTGATTTAAAATAATGTATTTGACATGCATTTGGCTGGTCATTCAACCAAATTGGATTTTCTTTCAGTGAGCACAGGACAGAACAGGGAGACTGCCATGGCTGACCACACCTTTGGGGAAATATCAGTTTTGTTTAATCGATTATGTTGGCTGCTTCAACATTCAGTGTCCAACAGTAAAGATTTCAAAGGCTTTTTGTATTAAACAGGAAATGTTAATTATGTTACAATTCTTTGTCTAGATTACAAGAATGATGCTCCTTGTCTTCACCTTTATATGCCCCCTCACTAATTCTTTAGGACACCATTATCATTGTGAGTGGTGATAATCACACATGCCCAGTCTTAGGCCATAAGGTCATAAGATATAGGAGCAGAATTAGGCCATTCATCCCACTGAGTCTGCTCTGCCATTCAGTCATGGCTGATATATTTTTGAACCTCATTCTCTTGAGTTCTCCCCATAACTCTTGCACCCCTTACCACCAAGAACCTATCTATCTCTGTCTTGAGTCTACTCAATGACTTGGCCTTCACAACCTGCTGCATCAATGAGTTCCACAGAGTCACCACCCTCTGGCTGTGGACATTCCTCTTTATCTCAGTTCTGATGAGTTGTCCCTTCAGCTTGAGGCTGTTCCCTCATGTCCCAGTCTCTCCTACTAGTGGAAACATCTTCTCCAGGTTTACTCTATTCAGACCATTCATTATTCTGTAAATGTCATTCTTCTGTAAATGTCATTATTCTGTAAATGTCATTATTCTGTAAATCCTCCTAGGCTCCTTTGAGCCCTTAACTGTTCCTCATTTGACAATCCCTTCATCCCTGGGATCATTCTTGTAAACCTACTCTGGACCACTCCAAGGCCAGAACATCCTCTCTGAGACATGGGGTCCAAACATTTTCATATATTTCAAATGCCGTCTGACCAGAGCCTTATAGAACCTCAGTAGCACATCTCTGCTCTTATATCCTAACCCTCTTGAAATGAATGTTAACGCTGTATTTGCCTTCCTACCTGCCAACTGAACCTGCATGTTAACTTTAAGGGAATCCTAAACTCCTACCTTTTATGTTTCGGTTTTCCAAAGCCTTTCCCCAATTTGAAAATAGTCTTTGTTTCTATTCTTCTTACCAAATTGCATAACTCTCACAATTTCCCATCCTGTATTCCATCTGCCATTTCTTTGCCCACTCTGCTCACTACTGTAAGTACTTCTGCAGCCTTCCCACTTCCTCTGCCCTTCCTGTCCCTCTACCAATCTTTGCAACAACTGCAAACGTAGCAACGATGCCCCCAGTCCCTTTGTCCAGATTGTTAATGTATAATGTTGTGGTCCCAACAGTCCTTGTGGAACTGGTGGATTTATCCCTAATCTCTGCCCCCTGCCAGTCAGCCAATCCTCTATCCATGTCTGGATGGGTTACTGTTTGGAGGGTCAGTGTAGACTTGTTGGGCCAAAGGGCCTATTTCCACACTAATCTAACCATGTCAGGACCTTGCCCCTAACACCACCGGCTCTTATCCCATTTAGCAGCTTCATACATGGCTCCTGATTTTAGGCCTTCTGGAAATTCAAATAGATCACATCCATTGGTTCTCCTTCATCTAACCTTAAAGAATTCTAACAAACTTGTCAGACATGACCTACCCTTGATGAAGCTGTGCTAACTCAGCCCTACTTTACCATGCACTTCCAAACCCTCCACAATCTCATCCTTAATAATGGACTGTAAAATCTTATAAATGATCAAGGTCAGACTAACCGGCTGATAGTTTCCTCCCTTCTGCCTCCATACCTTCCGAAACAGGGATGTTACATTAACCATTTTCCAGTTGTCTGGCAACTTCCTTGACTCCAGTGATTCCTGAATGTTCACCAACAATGCCTGTACAATCTCCTCAGCTATCACCTTCAGGATTCTGGGGTGTAGTCCATCTGACCCAGCTGAATTACTCACCTACAGACCTTGCAGCTTCCCCAGCACCTTCCCCACAGGAATGGCCCCTACACTCACCTCTGCCTCCTGACTCTTGACATCCTGGCACACTAATGGTGCCTTCCACCAGTGAAGACTGATGCAAAGTCCCTATTCACTTTCTTCACCATTTCTTTGTTCCCCATTACTACTTCCCCAGCCTCATTTTCTAATGGTCCAATGTCCACTCTCACCTCTTTCTGACCTTTTATGCATCTAAAGCAACTCTTGCAATCTTCTTTTATATTACAATCTGCTTATCGTCAGATTTCATCTTCTTCCCCCTTATTGCTTTTGTAAGTATCCTCTGCTAGTTTTTGACTGCCTCCAAATTTCCAGACTTCCCACTAATTTTCACCACATTGTATGCTTTTCCTTTTGATTTGATGCTATTCCTGACTTCCCTTGTCTGCCGTGGTTGCCTCATCCTCCCTTTACTATGTTTCTTCTTCCTTGGGATGAATTTCTGTTTTGCCCCTCAAACTACCTCCAGAAACTCCTGCTATTGCTGCTCTACCGTCCTCCCTGTTATGGTCCCCTTCCAATCAACTCAGGTCAGCTCCTCCCTCATGGCTTTCTGGTTGCATTGACTCAATTGTAAAGATCTTACACCAGATTCCTGCTCTTCCATTTCAAACTGAAGGGTGAATTTTATCATATTATGGCCACTGCCCCCGATGGATCATTCGCCTTAAGCTCCTTAATCGAGTTTACCTCATTACACAGCATCAAATCCAGAATTGCCTGTCCCCTGGAGGGCTCTATCACAAGTTGCTCGAACAAATCATCTCGTAGACATTCTGCAAATCCCTTTTTTATTGGATCCCCTACCAACCTGATTTTCCTCGTCCAGTTGTATGTTGAAGACTCCCATGATTACTGCAATTGTGCATCATTTTTTACATGCTTTTTCTACCTCCTGATTTATTTTCTGACCCATACCCTGAATGCTGCTGGGAGGCCTGGACATAACTCTCGTCAGGGTCATTTTTGCTCTGCAAACCCTCAATTTTCCAAGATGGCGACAGTGTAGCAGGGCTGCATGCAGACTCTTATCTAGAGCTCATCCACTTCCATCTACGTTTTAAAAATCTTTTAATCTCTGCTCTCTCTTGATTTTTTTTCTTTTCATTTCTCGTTTCTTTGGTGGGTTGGTCAGAGGCAACAAGAGTAGGCTTTACACGGAGTGGTACAAGCCTTCCGGTAATTGGAGGTGGCAGTGATGGTAGCAAGGACATTCCCCTGCTCCTCCAGCAATCGGAGACGGAGGTGATGGACTCTTTAATGTGCCAGTGCTGGCATATTGGAGGACGGTGGCTGGAGTGGGAATCTTGGCACACCAGCGGACTGACCTGTCAGTGGAATGAGGCACTCCGGCTCGCAGTAGGCCCAGAGCGGGGACACCTGGTGTCACCAAGGCATCAGCGGAGCAGGAGACTCCTGGCTGGAATCACGGGAGGCCCGGAGTGGGAACTCTTGGTTGTGGGACCCAACAGTCTACCCAGTATTGGAGGCAGCATTGAAATGGGCCCAGCAGTGATGAGATGGCGCCTGAAGAATGGTGACTCCTATAACAGCGGGTCCAGTGCAGACAGCTGCAAGTCAGTGGAGATGGGCGAGTGACACAGTTGTGGCATCTGTCTCCAGTCTCTCTTTGCAAAGGCATATTCCAGCAGGAGATGTGAGACAGTCACAAACTCCCCCTCCTTAAACCGCTTTGTAGGCAACATGCAGTGGCGCAGACAATCCAGGCGTATGTGAAGAATCTCACAGGTACTGCCCTTCTCACCATGAGCCAAGTGATGTCATGGTGCTTGTTGGAAAATTCTGGCGATGAGGCATTCTGCGAAATGACTTTGACAATCTGCTGACTAACCTGTCCTTTTCCCACAGGGTCTTGAGGATGCTACATACTGACCTCTTCCTAATAGACCTGTGATGAAAAGTGTTTTGAAATTTTTCACAAAGGACAGGCGATATGGAACAGTCAAATTCCTTGGAGCAGTCAGCAGCAACAAGACCAGTCCCATCCTTCACAACACCAGGGACAAGTAGAACCTCAGTACATAGTCAGATTTAGTGTTTGTGTACTGAGGAGCTACACACAGCTTGATGCAGCCACACACAAAGAAGGACAGGTCATACACAAGAGAAACCAACACTTGTCACAGATGTGGTCACATTGAACCTCATATCATCCGTCATCATTTCCGCCACCTCCAAACGGACCCCACCACCAGGGATATATTTCCCTCCCCTCCCCTATCAGTGTTCCGAAAAGACCACTCCCTCCGTGACTCCCTTGTCAGGTCCACGCCCCCCACCAACCCATCCTCCACTCCCAGTACTTTCCCCTGCAACTGCAACTGCAAGAAATGCAAAACTTGCACCTACACCTCCTCCCTTACTTCCCTTCAAGGCCCCAAGGGATCCTTCCATATCTGCCACAAATTCACCTGCACCTCCACACACATCATTTGCTGCATCTGCTGCACCCGATGTGGCATCCTCTATATTGGGGAGACAGGCCGCCTACTTGCGGAACATTTCAGAGAACACCTCTGGGACACCCGGACCAACCAATCCAACCACCCCGTGGCTCAACACTTCAACTCCCCCTCCCACTCCGCCAAGGACATGCAGGCCCTTGGACTCCTCCATCATCAGACCATAGCAACATGATGGCTGGAGGAAGAGTGCCTCATCTTCTGCCTAGGGACCCTCCAACCATAAGGGATGAACTCAGACGTCTCCAGTTTCCTCATTTCCCCTCCCCCACCTTGTCTCAGTCACAACCCTCGAACTCAGCACCACCTTCCTAACCTGCAATCTTCTTCCTGACCTCTCCGCCCCAACCCCCACTCCAACCTATCACCCTCACCTTAACCTCCTTCCATCTATCGCACTTCCAACACCCCTCCCCCAAGTCTCTCCTCCCTACCTTTTATCTTAGCCTGCTTGGCACACTCTTCTCATTCCTGAAGAAGGGCTCATACTCAAAACGTCGATTCTCTTGCTCCTTGGATGCAGCCTGACCTGCTGCGCTTTTCCAGCAACACATTTTCAGCTCCTCAGTAGGGTCCATCAACTCCAATTTCATGCAGTTACAAGATATTGCCTAGCCCTGCATCTCGATTTTATTTAAAAAGTTCTTAATTTGATTTTTTTCAAAAAATTCCAACTGATCTTTTAATTTGTAACTTTAAATATTTCCCTTATTTACCTTCAACCTGAAAGTAGCCAATAACAGTCATGTTAGTAGCTATTATCAACCAATGAACTTATGCCTTACCAGTGATGTCACTCTGCTGTGTTAGGTCCCGAATCCTGGGTTTCAATTCATCATTTTTATCAAAAAACCTGACAAACTATGAGCCAAAAACCAATAGACAGCATGTACCACATCTAATAACGTGTATGGCAGATCAGAGTGCAACATTACTTCACAAGCTTGGCTTTAACCTTTGTCAGATAAGGGAGGTTTATTATTATTTATTAAATCAACACTATTACTTTTCCAAATTTGCTGTGACTGTATCGATAAAATAAACATTCACCTTGTAACATAGGCACAGCCCTCCACACTGCAACAGGCCCAAGGCTGGCAAACTGACCAAAGGAACACTCCAAGAAAAACAATGGTATCCCAACAAGGGCCAGCATGACAGAATAGGGAATAAGGAGTGCACCTGGAAAATAGCGGAAAGGATTTCAATTTTCAAGTGAAACTCCATGCTTACACTATGTGGGGTGGATTAAAATTTACCCTGAAATCTCTACGAATGTCCAAATTCCCGTTTTGTGAATTTCACTCTCTAACACAATCAGATATCTTGTCAGGTCACTTTACACAGTCATGTTGTGACATTTCTTATACATTTGCGCTTGGTTTCCATCAATCCAATGGTGTGGGTTGTGAAGAGCCCTGATTTGAGCAGTTTTGATGATAATGTACAAACCTGAACACAGGGCCTGACTGAGGAGCCTGCTATTCCGAGGATTTCACACATTGTGCAGTAAATATATCTGATGTGGATGGCTCATGCATTCTAAACAATATCAATTGAAAATACATTGCAAATTAATAAATGAACCATTTACTTTGGTTTATAAATAGCATATATTTGATGCATCACATTGCTAATTTTAAACTATTACCTTGACATATCTCTCTCTTCATAAAAAAATAGTAGTCAAACTTGTTAGCTGTGGGATTGAATTTACCAGTTCACATTGAAATTGTTTAACTCTGCATTATTTACTATATCATTTTTAGTGCAATAAACATTTGTTATTTACTGAACTACAATTTTCAGGATAAGTCAACAAATCGATCCATTTAGTTCTGCCTTTCTTACTCTCCGATATTTTTAATTTCTCTACCATACCTCCTCCGTTTTTGTAAGCCAGGTAAGGAAATCTCCAAACATTCCCAAAACCCACTGCATTACCAATCATTGAGAGCAGGTAATCAGTCTTCGAAGACCAGGTACCCCGTTCCACATTCTCATCACCCACAGCACCATGTTCATTGGCGGTATCCTGGGAGAAAGAATTGAAATGGCAAGCTCAGACATTAATCTTTCTCAGACTAGATCTCAAGTGAAATGTATAGTCACCACTCCCACAACTATCGGAAAATGGTGCAGTTCTCTATTTAGCAGCAATGTCTGTCAGGTTAGAAACAGCCAGATGTCCACAGAGAGTCTACAATTCACAATGACCAAAATCTACAAATCAACAGTATCTGAAATTGTCTTACATGGATTTTTACTGTTTTGTTTTGTTGAAATACTCACCGTATCCTGTGGAGGGTTTGGCCGATTGTCATTCAGTAAGAACCGAAATAAATGCCTTTGGTCCATTTTCAGACATCAATGAACTATTCTTCCACTTGCACAAGAATTGGAAGTAAAATGAGGACACTCCTTTTGGCCAAAAGTCCTTCAACTTCTCATGAATGGATTATTCTTGTTGAGTCAGAAGTCAGCCTCTTACTGTGTTTCATAACAGGTGTAACTCTGCTTAGCTAATCATTCAATTTCCACACTAAACATTTCTATTGAGTTAAATGATTTGTTTTCAGAACAGTTACGATCAAAGGGCATTCATTCCCTGTCCTCAGGGTTTGGGCAAAGCGCTGGTTTTAAAAGGAATAGCTTCCAAGTTGAACTTCAGCCAAAGAAAAGCTATCTAAGATTTCTTCTCAAAATGAACGGGTCTTCTCCCATATTAGAAATATAATTGTCATCCCCTGCTACCCGAGTTCATTTTACGTAATGAAATTTTAATTAGTTTTGAATGTGTGGCTGCAGTTTTGTAATCCCTATATAAGATGAAATGTACATGGATTTGGGAAAAACATGATTGCTTGTCCATTGATCTGGCAGTCTCACCTCTAACCAAATGTTTAAAGTTAGAAGATTATAAGAGAGAAGTAAATCTGTATTGCTTTCTTAGCATTCCATCATGAAATGTTATCGCCTAAATTATAACTATGCTTACTTAACTGAGGTGTAATAGTTCTATAGTTGGAAAAGTTAAGTAACTATTAAATAGTATGGTTCCTACACTGTTGCCTCTGGCTATCAGCAAGTCACCAATTGAAAGTGCAGCATATTAATATTCAAAAAGTCTTCATCTGTACTGGAGTAGGTTATTGATAAGGTAAAGCAATATTCTGAATTGTATGATTAGATAGGGCTTTCTCAGTGTGAGATCCAGAGCTAATTACTGAAAAACTTCCATTGCTTTCAAATGTTATTTACTGGTCAGCTTAGCCATCTGGCTGGATCATTAGAAGCTTTGCTAGGTGCATGATCTTTTGGCTGAATCACAAACACCAGTGGGTTTGGAAGAGTGATGATTGCATATAAAAATACAACAAAAAGTGTATTCTCTTGTGCAAAATGCAATGTGTCACCACATTCAGCGTCATCTTGAAAGACTGAGTTTAATGCAAAATTTTACTGCTTTTGAGTTCATCTTTCCCTCTTCTTCTTGATACCCTCCGCTCCTCCTCCATTCACTGCTTAACATCAGCCAGGGTCTTTGTAACAGGCTCCAGGGTCTTGTCATTGGGCTCTGAGTTCTTAATTATGGACCCACCCCTGCCATTGCCACGTCTCCCACAAGCCTCTATGTCTGAGCTGGAGCCATGGGCCTGATCTCCTACCTACTGCTCTCCCTGCGAAGGTGCCACCAGTCATCGGGATCCTGGCTCAGGCCTCATCTGTGACCTCAGTGCTAGAGCCAGAGCCAGCCAAGGATCTGGGACTGCATGGGGCCCTGCCCCAACCGACTCCCATGCAGAAACAAAAAAAAACCACAGGAAGACCGATCACCATGGCAGCTGCATCCGCCATCAATCACCCGAAGGAGCTGTTCTCTCTTGCTGCTGCTGCTCCCTGTCTTTTGCACTGGTCCTCTGGCCCCTACACCCTCCTCTGTCTCGGACAAAAGTATAAAGGCCCATTTTCCTACAACTTTCAACTCTGAAGAAGCCTTGTACTGGACTCAACTAATTAACTCTCTCAGGATCCCGATGACTGGTGGCAGCTTCGCAGGGAGAGCAGTAGGTAGGAGATCAGGCCCATGGCTCCAGCTCAGACATAGAGGCTTGTGGGAGATGTGGCAATGGCAGGGGTGGGTCCATAATTAAGAACTCAGAGCCCAATGACAAGACCCTGGAGCCCGTTACAAAGACCCTGGCTGAGTGGGCGGCACGGTGGCACAGTGGTTAGCACTGCTGCCTCACAGCGCCTGTAGACCCGGGTTCAACTCCCGACTCAGGCGACTGACTGTGTGGAGTTTGCACGTTCTCCCCGTGTCTGCGTGGGTTTCCTCCGGGTGCTCCGGTTTCCTCCCACAGTCACAAAGATGTGCGGGTCAGGTGAATTGGCCATGCTAAATTGCCCGTAGTGGTAGGTAAGGGGTAAACGTAGGGGTATGGGTGGGTTGCGCTTCGGTGGGTCGGTGTGGACTTGTTGGGCCGAAGGGCCTGTTTCCACACTGTAAGTCTAATCTAATCTAATCTCTCTATTGATTCTGCCAGACCTTCTGTGTTCTGCAGCATTGTTTGTGTTTGTTTTTAAGATATTATTCCTGCTTGCTGGAGTAACTGACTCCCTGATCAATGTGGTGACACCAGCTCTTTTACACCCTCACCCATCTCCCCTATCTCACCTGAAGATTCTATAACCCAGAATATTGTGCTGACAATCATGTTCTTTCCTCAACCACAACCATCTCTGTGATAGTAATGATATTAGATCCTCATACATTAATAAACACGCACAACTCCTCTACCTTACTCACAAGACTCCTTGCATTAAAAAATACCATCCATCTTTGCCACACTCCATTCTGCACTAACTTGAATATATTTGCACGAATTTCTGCATTGCAATGGTGGGTTCTTCAATACTTTTCAGTACATCAACCTTTACTGAACCTCCATTTAGTATCCCAGACCCCTGCAAAAATTAGTTTTAAATCCCACCATCACATTCAGCAATACCTTCAGAAAACCAGAACACTTGTACGTCCCACCTTCTCCAGAAATAAATGTGGAGATCCAGCACTAATCTGTTCCGGATCGCAATGCACTCTGGAGCTTTCCTGACTTCTTGCCAGCCTCTTTCTGATTGGTCAGAGTCATAGATTCATACAGCATGGAAACACTTTGGTTTAACCTGTCCATGCTGAACATAATCCCAAACTAAGTTAGTCTCACCTGCCTGGTCTTGGCTCATATCCCTCCAAACCTTTCCTATTCACGTATCCATCAAAATATCTTTTAAACGCTGTAATTGTACCCACATCCATCAGTTCTCAGGAAGTCCACACACAAACTACTCTTGGTGTAAAAAAATTGCCTCATATCTTGTTCAAATCTCTCTCTTCTCACTGCTCACCTTAAAAATTGCCCAAAACATCGACTCTCCTGCTCCTTGAATGCTGCGCTTTTCCAGCAACACATTTTCAGCTCTGATCTCCAGCATCTGCAGTCCTCATTTCTCCTTAAAAATGTCCCCCTAGTCTTGAAATTCCCCATCTTAGGGAAAAGACAACTACCATCAACTCTATCTATACCTCTCATTATTTTATAAACCTCTATCAGGTCACCTCTCAACCTCCTACGCTCCAGTGAAAAAACGTTTCAGCCTTTCTTTATAACTCAAAACTTCCATACCTGGCCACATCCTGGTAAATCCCTTCTGATCCCTCTCCTGCTTAATAATACCCTTCTCCTCTCTGACTGCATTTTCTTAAACCGTGATGGGGGTCAGGGATGGGAGCAACAATGAGAAAAGAGAAAAGGTTGAGAACTGATACAGAAGATAAAGGGAGAAAGTTCAATAAACAAGGCAGGCAAGAGCATGGCGGGCTATGAGGAAAAAGAATGAATTAAACACATTTATTTCAACGCAAGAGGACTGACAGGTAAGGCAGATGTACGTAGGATATGGATAGGAACATGGGACTGGGATATCATACCCTTTGCAGAAATTTGGCTGGGGGAGGATGATAACTGGCAGCTTAATGCTTGGCATGTTGATGCTATCGGAACGATAAAAAGGTGCACAAGAGAGGTGAGTGAATGATGTTTTTGATTAGGGAATTCAACTTGTACTTAGACAGAATATTCCTGGGTGATTGTCTAGCTATATGGATGAACTAAAAATAAGAAAGGGGTGATCACTTTGATTGGATTGGATTATAAGCCCCCAACAATTGTCACAGTAATGGTCTGGTACAAGTTAGTTTGCCCTTGAGATTTTTTTTTTAGAGAGGGGATAATTGGCCAGGCTCCATCGTGCCTGAACTTTGAATGGTTCACTGGAGCCTAGTTGTTTCCCCAAACAAATACTGCTTCAGATCAAAAGCTTGAAAGACCTTTTGAAAACTTGGTCTTGTCAAGGGGACGTGGCCAGCTCTCTAGCTGTTCAGTTCAGTCCGGGAGGGAGTAGAGTCATGGGGGAAACTGGAAGCCTTCTCTCTGTCCTTCTGCCCTTCTGATTTTGAACTGTATGCTGCCTGTGCCATTGTTTGCTGTTTGTGCTTAGGGATCTGTGTACTGGGATTGTTGCAAGAATTTTCAGAACAGCCTCATTAGGTAGGGTTTGGATAGGATAAGTTATCGGGTATTCTGTTTTCTGTTCCTTGTAGTTCATTTTATAATTTTGCAAATAAATTTTGTTTGTTTAAAACCTGGCAGATGACCAAGCTGATGTACTCCAGGAATATCCACTGTACACCTCATTAAACAAATAGCAAAGTTACAGTCAGACCTAGTCCATGACAGACTGGGGGCTTTTTGTGGGATTTAAACAGCGAGTGGTAGTTGCTAGTGTCTTTTATTTCGGGTGTTGATTTGGTTGGTTTAAACTGTGTTCAGATGGCAATGGCTCTTTCAACCACCAAGGAGTTCCTGGAGGTGGAAGAAGTGACCTCGAGGGTTTTGCAAAAGGCAGATAAGACCAAATTGCAGGAATTAATAGACAAGCTAGGGTTGAATTTACCTCCTAATGTGAGGAAAGATGAGATGAATTCAGCAGTAGCTCAGTATTCAAATTTGCTGGAAACACTATCAGGATCTGTAGAGATGGCAAGAATTCGATTGTAAATGAAGCAGCTTGAGTTAGAGGGGAGAGATAAGGAAAGGGCAGCAGAAATGAAACAGTTTGAATTATAATTAAAATCAGAAGAGAGAGAAAAAGCAAACACATTAAGGGCTTTAGCCACGGAGAAAGAAAGATAATGAAGAACTCTAGCAGAAGAGAAAAAAAAAGCAAAGAGATTGAACTTTAGAAATTGACACTTAAAAAGGGAAGTCAGCACAAAAGGATGGAGATGCAGGCTGAAGGTAGGTTTAGTGAGGAAGAGAGTGAGGATGAGCAAGCCCCTGGCAGTCAGAAGCCTAGTGAGAAACTGTTTAAGTATGTTCAAACAAGGCCAAAATTTAATGAGAAGAATGTGGAAGCCCTTGTCATTTCATTTGAAAAAGAATCTAAACAAATGCAATGGCCAGTCAGTGTGTGGGTTTTGTTGATCCAAACCAAACTTGTGGGTTGAGCTAGTGAGGAATTCACATCACTATCAGAGCAGGTATCTGGGGAGTATGAGTAGGGAAAAGAATCAATCTTAAGCACATTTGAATTGGTACCAGAAAGCCTATAGACGTTTAAAGAATCTAAGGAGGGACCCTGGTCAAACTTATATTGAGTTTGAAAGAATTAAACAAAGTAATTTTGATAGGTGGATAAGAGCTTTAAAAATAGAACAAACTTACAATACCCTTAGAGAGGCAATTATTTTGGAGGAGTTTAAAAATTCACTGCCTGACATCGTGCAAATTCATTTGGCAGAGCAGAGAGTTAAAAATGGCAAGCTTAGCAATTGAAGTGGCTGATGATTATGAGTTGGTCCATAAATCACGGTCTGACTTCCTGCATCAATTTCAATCCATGAGGGATAGAAGCTGGGGAAAAGAGAAATCCTCCTGTGGAAAGGGTAAGATAGATCTCAGTGAAGATCATAAGGAGACCTTATCACAGCGTAAAAAGGAAACCCCAGAAGGGGACGAAGAAGGTAAAAGCTCCAGTGTTTTTATTGCAATAAAGTAGATCACATGAAATCACAGTGTTGGTGGGCTAGGAAAAGCACAGGAAAGCCAGGCGTGGGAAAGCAGGATAACCCTGGAAGTGTTGTTGGAGTGGTAACAGTGGGAGCTAGAAAGCTGCATCAGAGTGCACAAGCTGATCAGAGGTTGGTTAAGGAAGAAATGCCAGATCTGCTTGAAAAATATACCTGAAAAGGTAAAGTTTATTCATGTTAGAGTAGCAAGTAAAGAGGTTATAATATTAAGGGACACAGGATTCTCTCAGTCTGTGATGCTGAAGGATGTGGAGGAATATACTCCTGAAGGACTATTGCCAGAAAAGTTACTGGTAACAAGAGTTCATGGTGAGACAAAAAGTGCTCAATTATGCAAAATGATGCTAGAGTGACTAGAAAAGAGTGGAGAATGTGTATAGGAGTACTGGACAAAGTCTCGGTTCCAGGAAAACAATTTGTCCTTGTGAATGATACAGCTGATTCACTGGTAGGTGTGCTGCCTACTGTAGTTGAAAGACCTGTGGATACTCAAGCAACTAAAGCACTGCAAGAATCTTACTTGGGAATCTTCCCTGTTTGTGTAGTAATGAGGTCACAGAGTCACCAGTTGAAGGAGGAGAGATCAAAGGATACAGATAAGGGATCTGAAGTGGCATTAGCAGAGACTGTATTCAATCAGTTAGTTAAGATAAAACAGGAATAAATAAATAATCATGCAAATATCTTTACCTGTGCAAAACTCATTGAGGTTCAGCAGAAAGATGAAAACTTAAAGCAATTGTATCAAAAGGCATATACAGAGAAGGAGTCTGAATTTATCCCTGTGTGCTATTACCTTAAAGATGATGTCTTAATTTGGAAAAAGAGACCATCACATATTCAAGCAGATGAGAAACGGGCAGAGATTCATCAAATTGTATTGCCAGTGGGGTATAGAAAGGAAATGTTGCAGGTGGCACAAGAATCACCACTTGGAGGCCATTTAGAAGTGAGGAAAACACAAGCTAAAATACAAAGACATTTTTACTGGACTGCACAAGAATGTAGTTGAATTTTGCCAGCTATGTCATGCATGTCAAGTGATTGGAAAACCACTGATGGTAATAAAACCTGTAACTTTAATACCTATTCCAGATTTTGAGGAACTTTTTACCAGAGTCTTAATTGATTGAGTAGGTCCCCTACCACAAACAAAAAGTGGGAACCAGTATTTGTTAACAATAATGTATACATTGACAAGATTTCAAGAGGCTGTTCCATTACACAATATCACAGCTAAAAGGATTGTAGAGGAATTACTCAAAGTTTTCACGAGATACAGACTACCAACAGAGATACATTCAAATCAAGGGTCAAACTTCTCATCCAAACTATTTAAGGAAGTTATGGACAGTTTAGACATAAAACAATTCAAATCTACTGCGTACCATCCAGAATCGCAGGAAGCGTTAGAAAGATGGCATTGAACACTAAAGACCATGTTGAGGGCTTATAGTCAGGATTATCCAGATGATTGGAATAAGGGAATTTGGTTGTTCTTTTTATGATCAGAGATATGCCAAATGAATCCACCTAATTCAGTCTATTTGAATTAGCTTTTGGACATGAAGTGAGAGGACCACTAAAATTGATTAAGGAGAAATTAATATGTCAGAATTCAGAGACCGCCCATTTGGACTATGTGTCAAATTTTAGAGAATGATTAAATTGAGCTAGGGAATTGACTCGACAGCATTTAAAAGTACCACAGCTCACAATGACTCAGCAAGTGGAATAAGAAATCAAAATATCGCTATTTTGCTATCAGGGATAAGGTATTAGTGGTACTTCCAGTAATAGGTCAACCTTTAAAAGCAGGATTTAGTGGATCTTATAAAATCGAAAGGACATTGAGTGAGGTAAACTACTTGATATGGACCCCAGACTGGAAGAAATCTCACAGAGTGTGTCTTGTGGGATACTCAAAAGATATTTTGACAGGGAAGGAAAGCAAGAGAAGGTGTTAATGATTACAGCACAGAAGGAAGAGCCAAGTTCAGAGGCTTCTGAATTGGACATTCCTCAAATTAAATGGGACAATGAGGAAGTTGTCAAAAATTGGGATAAATGATTGGGTTATCTTCCTGAGAAAAATTGAAATTACCTGAAAGAGCATTACTATCACATGGGGAGATATGAGGAAATAACCTGGGAAGTATTAGCCTAATGGTGCATGATGCAGAGATAGGAGAGGCTATTCCGATTAAGCAACAAGTCCCCAGATGTAAATAAGGAGGACATCACAGTGTCGGCAAGGCTGTGTTTGTCCTGTCTGGTGCTTAGGTTGATGTCGGATGTTTTGTTTGCTCTCAAAATAGGTAAGAATCAATTATGTCCTTTCGTGAAGGACATTAGTAAACCAAATTCATTTTAATGACAATCACCAGTGGTTACATATTCACTATTAGACCAGCTTTTTAATTTCTCATTTTATTGAATTTATATGTTTCCAAATGCCCTGCTTAGATTTAAACTCTTGACCCACATGGTTAACCTCATGTTCTGGATTACTAATCCGGTGACAATATCACCACATTACTCCCCCTCTCTCTCTCTCAATGTCACTGGGCACATCCAAATATTGCAAATACATGTTACATGTGAAATGAACATTAGCATCTTTAGTTTTCTGGTATTGGCTTGGACTGTCCCATTTTTAAACAAGTAAGTTCAAACAGCTTTCTGCTTTGCCTGAGCTCCCACTTGGAGTAAATTCATTTTGTCCCGTTCCCTTCAGAACGATTGCAGCACTCAAACCTGTCCATGCAAAATAGCTGCACTTGACCTGGAGTGTTCTGAAAGATATGCTGCATTAGAAATGTTTAATATGGAAATTGACAAATAAACAGGAGAAATATTCGGGGATCTTCATCAAGAACTAGCTGAGAACTTTCGAGCCACACCCCTTTCAGACAGTCTAAGGGACTGGCTTCTGATTGTGGAAGAGTCACCATCAATGGAGAAGCTGCATCATCCTTAATTCCAGTCACAAACATTAGGGAGCTTTAGACAAAGGTGCCCTCCTTGAGGCTTCCATCCAATACCTGAGCAAGTCGAAGAATCATTCTTCCTTCTCCAAAAATGAAACAAAGTCAATAGATTATATTTAGGATCTAACAGAATGACCACCAAACACATCCTCCAAAGGACAGGGTGAGTATTTTCTCAAAACTTGACATTCAAGCCACGTAAAAGAACTTTCTACATGGACGCCAAATGTGTCCCTTCAGATCCACTTGGTCTGTGCTAGCCATGTGATAGTTAATATATTCAGACTCACTCAGGAAGGACCAGCCAATCACTGAGCTTTCAGACATCCCATCCCTCAAAGACGATACCCCAGCCTCCTTACTCAGTCTGGTCTCTAAGCTTAAGTCTCAAACTCCCTGGTCTCAATCCCTCACACATTAACTCAGATATTATATTGACACATTTTTTAGGTATTTTCATGACTATATTTTCATATCCACATCTTATGAACAAGTTCTAACTCTCAATATTTACAATATACATATCTATGCTATACCTTTATTATAGATTGCAGTGGTTCACCACCACATTACTAAGGGCATTTGGGATAAACAATGAACATTGGCATAGACGGTGGTGCCCACATCCCTTGATCAGTTTGTTCAGACTTTTATGACACACCTCTGGTGGGGGGGGGGTTAGAAATGAACCTTGTGGGTCAGAGGTTGGGGCATTACCACTGTCAAAAGCCATGTGATAAGCTTTCATTAATGGATCAGAAAATGAATATTAATTCTGATAATTAATTACTTCTGATTCCCTAACTCCAGTACGATCACTTTCCAGGCTTCAAAACTTGTGAATTGTGTTTTATAATAAAAAAAAGATTGAGAGTAACTTCCTGGACCCATGCACAGGGTCACAGACAGGAATGTGAGTCCAAAATGCAGATATATGGAAATTAAAAGGTATTATTTAAATCATGAATTTCCTGTTTTCCAAGACTCACACCTTCCCTTAAGAGGCAAAATGCAGCAAGAATATGTACATAGTCGGCTGACTAGAAGAGCACCTCCCAATGTATTGAATAAGGGCAAACACTGTTGTAAGTCATTGGCTATTGGTACTTAAAATTGACACCAGTTGCAGGTCATACATTGGTTTCCTTGACTCAGAGGGAAACAACTTAAACATTTTTTGAAATAAAATAAGATCATAAGGCTATAAGAGATAGGAAGATCATTATGCCTTTCAACCTATCAAGTCTATTCCACCATTCAATCATAGCTGATATGTTTCTCAACCCCATTCTCCTGCCATCTCCCCATAACCTATGATCCCCTAATCAAGAACCTATCTTTCTGTCTTAAATATATTCAATGACTTGGCCTCCATTGTCTTCTGCAGAAATGAGTCCCACAGATTCACCCTTCATCTCAGCTCTGAGGCTTTGTACCATCAGTCTAAGGCTGTGTCTCGGGTCCTATCAGACTCTATATAGGCCTTTCAGTATTTTGCAAGTTTCAATAAGATCCCTCTCATCCTTCTGAATCCCATCAAGTAGAAACCTGAAGTCCCTAACTGCTCCTCCTATGACAAGCCATTCATCCCCATGATCATCCCCCATGTAAGCCTCCTCCTCCTCCAATGCCAGCACATCCTTCCTTAGAAGCAGAGCCCAAAACTGCTTGCAATTTGCCAAAAGTAATCTGAACAGATACTTTACGATCACAACAGTATATTCCTGCTCTTGCATTTTAAGCCTTTTAAAATAAATTCTAAAATTGCATTTGCCTTCCCAGCACCCAACTGAACCTGCATATTCACATCAAGAAAATCCTGAACTAGGACTCTGAAATTCCTTTGTGCTTCTGATATCCGAAGACTTGCTCCATTTAGAAAATATTCTGCGCTCTACCTTTCCAACCAAAGTGCATAATTCCACACTTGCCACAGTGTTCCATCTGCCACTTCTTCATCTACTCTCCAAGTCTTTCTGCAGCTTCCCTCCCTCCTCAACATTATCTGTCCCTCCACCTATCTCTGTTTAACACACATGTTGTTCTGAAACTTGTTGCTACTCTCACTCCCATTTGTAAAACCAATGATGTTTGAAATCTGCGTCCTGGTCCTGATCTTCGAATTTCCTTTCAGGCTCAAAATCCAGCATCCAATCTCATGACCCCTAATCCTAAAGGTCAAGGAGTGAATGTAAATCATTCATTGTGTTACTGATGACATTGAATGAAGATTTTGAGAGAGATGAGCCTGAGATGAAAACAAAGAGAAAAACTGAACTCTGTACCAGACAGTAGTAATGTAGGTATGGATAATAAAAGGTTGAAACTACCTTAGCTTCCCTACATCTACAATCCAGGTAGAGTAAAGCAGCTGAGAATGACCAACAGTGACAATATTAAAGGAGAGATGATTTTCTTTGAAGCATCTCTCTAGCCTGTAAGCAATTATTATTGACAATCCTTCACTTCAGTGACTCAGTGACATGATCCTTGGAGCTGGATCCTGTCCAAGTCTCTCTGCTGTACAATCACAATGAAGTTGGTTACTGAAAGCACTGGCTACTTTTCTTATGACAGATTAACAGAATAAAATATGAACAGTCACGGAATGTCCCCAGTCAAAGTGAACACTGTACCTTTGGGAGTCCTGCTGCATGTTTCATCTGCTCCCCACCAACTGAAGCAGTCTGCCCATGGTAGGGGTGATTGGAAGGAAGCAAACAGGTAGTACAGACTGTAACCAATAATGCAGGCATAGGAAATGTTGGCAATTACGATCAGAAGGACCATGGTGACTCCAACACCTTAAAATTGAACAAAGGAAAAAGAGCTTAGAAACAATACTGTTTATTTGAAATAAAATTGTTCTCTTGAATTCAATTGCAATGTATTTCCAACTAGAATATGTTTAATGTTATTTGAGAGAGAGAGAGAGGGAGACAGTGTTTTGAAATAAGGCAGCCATGGTTGACTGATGTTGCTTCTCTCCAGTCTGAACTTATAAAGTTGAAAATAAGCCATCAACTTTATTATCCCTGTTTTGAATATAAGCACAGGTCATCCTCAGAGTTCAGAAATTATGATAAAGTTACAGACAATTAGGTTCCGAATCTAAACAACAATTGGACAAGAGAATATTATTATGTTGTTACAACTATCCCTCTAGTATTGTCATTGTCTTAGTGGGTGTTAGATTTGGTCAGCATTTCCAACAACGTTCAGCTAAAATTGTTGAGTGGATGATCCACCTTGGCCTCATCCGACGGTCGCCAGCATCACAGATGCCAGTCTTCAGCCAAATCAATTCACTCCACTTGGTGTCAAGAAACAGTTAGAGTCACTGCATAGTGCAAGGGATTTGGGCCCTGACAGCGTTACAGCAACACTACTGAAGAGTTGTGCTCCAGAATTCATCGCCAAGCTCTTACAGTACAGTAAGAACACTGGCATATACCTGACAACATGAAACATTGACCAGATATGTTCTGGACACAAAAGCCAATTACTGCCCTAACAGTCCACTCTCTCAATCATCGGAAACAACCTGCTCAGTGACACCCAGCTTGTGTTCCTCTAGGGTCACTCAGTGCCTGGCCTTGGTTTAAACAAAACAGCTGGATTCCAGAGGTATGGTGGAAGTGACAGTCCTTGACATCAAGGCCGCATTTGCCCGTGTGTGGCATCAAGGAGCCTGAGCAAAACTGAAATCAATTAGTGTCAAGGGACAAACTCTTCACTTGTTCGAGTCATACCTGGAACACTGAAAGATGGATATGGACGCCGGAGGCCAGTCATCTCAGCTCTAGGACATCTCTGCAAGAGTTCATCAGGCAAAGTCTTAGAGAGAATTCTAAGGGATAGGATTTATGAACATCTAGATAGGAATAATGTGAACAAGGATAGTCAGCATGGTTTTGTGAAGGGCAGGTCGTGCCTCACAAACCTTATTGAATTCTTTGAGAAGGTGACTAAGGAGGTGGATGAGGGTAAAGCGGTAGATGTGGTGCATGTGGATTTTAGTAAGGCATTTGATAAGGTTGCCCATGGTAGGCTACTGCAAAAAATACGGAGGTATGGCATTGAGGGTGAGTTGGAGGTTTGGATTAGGAATTGGCTGGCTGGAAGAAGACAGAGGGTAGTAGTTGATGGTAAAGATTCATCTTGGAGTGCAGTTGCTAGCGGTGTTCCGCAAGGATCTGTTTTGGGACCATTGCTGTTTGTCATTTTTATAAATGACCTGGAGGAGGGGCTAGAAGGCTGGGTGAGCAAGTTTGCGGATGGTACAAAATTCGGTGGAGTTGTTGACAGTGAAGAAGGATGTGGCAGATTACAGCGGGATATAGATAAGCTGTAGAGCTGGACAGAAAGGTGGCAAATGGAGTTCAATGTAGGTAAGTGTGAAGTGATTCACTTTGGTAAGAGTAACAACAGGATGGAGTACTGGGCTAATAGTCGGATACTTGGTAGTGTGGATGAGCAGAGGGATCTTGGTGTCCATGTACACAGATCTCTGAAAGTTGCCACCCAGGTGAATAGTGCTGTGAAAAGGGCATATGGCGTACTGGCTTTTATTGGTAGAGAAATTGAGTTCCGGATTCCTGAGGTCATGTTGCAGTTGTATAAGACTCTGGTGCGGCTGCATCTGGAGTATTGTGTGCAGTTTTGGTAGCCATACTATTGGAAGGATGTGGAGGCACTGGAACAGGTGCAGAGGAGGTTTACCAGGATGTTGCCTGGTATGGTAGGAAGATCGTATGAGGAAAGGCTGAGGCACTTGGGGCTGTTTTCATTGGAGAAGAGAAGGTTTAGGGGTGACTTGATAGAGGTATACAAGATGATTAGGAGTTTAGATAGGGTTGACCATGAGAACCTTTTTCCAAGTATGGAGTCAGCTATTACGAGGGGGCATAGCTTTAAATTAAGGGGAGGTTGGTATAGGACAGATGTTAGGGGTAGATTCTTTACTCAGCGAGTCGTGAGTTCATGGAATGCCCTGCCAGTAGCAGTGGTGGACTCTCCCTCTTTATGGGCATTTAAACGGGCATTGGATAGACATATGGAGGATAGTGGGCTAGTGTAGGTTAGGTGGGCTTGGATTGGCGCAACATTGAGGGCCAAAGGGCCTGTACTGCGCTGTATTGTTCTATGTTCTAGGTTAGTGTCTGAGGTCTAACCATCTCTAACTGTTTCATCAATGATCTTCCCTCCACCATAAGGTCAGAAGTAGGGATGTTCACAATGATTGCACAATGGTCAGCAATATTCGCAACTCCTCAGATACTGAAGCAGTCCTGAACAATATCCAGGCTTGGGCTGACAAGTGGCAAGTAACACTCCTACCACTCAAATGCCAGGCAATGACCATTTCCAACAAGAGACAATCTAACCACTGCTCCATGATATTCAATGTTGTTACCATCAATGAATACCCCCACAATCAATATCCTTGTTGTCACCATTAACCAGAAACTCAACTGGAATTACTATACAAACACAATGGTGACAAGAGCTGGTCAGAGGCTAGGAATACTGCAGTAGTAACTCACCTCCTGTCTCCCCAAGCTTGTTATCATCTACAAGGCATAAGTCAGGAGTTTAATTGAATATTCCTCACTTGCCTGCTCCAAGAGCATGCCAGAAGTTTGACACCCTCCAGGACAAAGCTGCTTACTTGATTGGCAAAACATCTACAAGCATCCATTCCCTTAACACCGATACGCAATTGCAACAGTTTGTGCTACCTACAAGATGCACTGCAGAAATTTACCAAGGCTCCTTTGAAAGCACCTTCCAAACCCATGACCACTTCCATCTAGAAAGACAAGGGCAGAAAATACAGGGGAATACCACTACCTGCAAAAATCCCCTCTAAAACGATCACCATGCTGACTTGGAAATATACCATTGATCCTTCACAGTCACTGGGTCAAAATCCTGGAATTCCTTTCCAAAGGGCATTGTAGGGAAACCTACAGTGCATAGACTGCAGAGGTTCTAGAAGGCAGCTCATCACTACTTCTCATGAGCAACTAGCGATAGGCAATAAATGCTGGCCCAGCCAGAGAAAACAAGTTCCTTGAACGAATAAGAAAAAAGCTCATTGAAGAACAATCTTAGCAGGACTTATACATTTAGTGGTAAGGTCTTGGGGTCTGTTGCTGAACAAAGAGACCTGAACAAAGAGTGCAGGTTCATAGCTCCTTGAAAGTGGAGTCGCAGGTAGATAGGATAGTGAAGAAGGCTTTTGGTATGCTTTCCTTTATCAGTCAGAGTATTGAGTACAGGAGCTGGGAGGTCGTGTTGTGGCTGTACAGGACATTTGTTAGGCCACTGTTGGAGTATTGTGTGCAATTCTGGTCTCCTTCCTATTGGAAAGATATTGTGAAACTTGAAAGGGTTCAGAAGAGGTTTACAAGGATGTTGCCAGGATTGGAGGATTTGAGCTACAGGGAGACTGGGGCTGAGGGGTGACCTTATAGAGGTTTACAAAATTATGTGAGGCATGGATAGGATAAATAGACAAGGTTTTTTCCCTGGGGTGTGCGAGTCCAGAACTAGAGGGCATAGGTTTAGAGTGAACGGGGAAAGATATAAAAGAGACCTAATAAGCAACTTCTTCTTACAGAGGGTGGTACATGTATGAAATGAGCTGCCAGAGGAAGTAGTGGACGCTGGTACAATTGCAACATTTTAAAGGCATTTGGATGGGTATATGAAAGGAAGAGTTTGGAGGGATATGGACCAAGTGCTGGCAGGTGGGGCTAGATTGGGTTCGGATATCTGGTCGGCATGGAAGGGTTGGACTGAAGGGTCTGTTTGCATGCTGTACATCTCTATGACTCGATGACTATATAACTTGGCACCATTGATAAGTACCAGAGTTGGTTTTAGCTCCTCCCTCGTTTCCTCAATGTCTATTTCATTTGAGGGTTTAATCCCACACCTGATGTCCAAGTGAGCATTCTTCAACCTAAAAACTAACCACTGAAACATTGAACTCCATCAACTATTAACTCACTGGGTCCAGACTTGACCCAAAGTGTAGTATGCACTTTGGTTTTTTTTTATCAAGGACTGGGTATCAGTGACAAGATCCTTCGTTTGTGTTTTCCAACTTAACCTGAGGGCACAGGTTCAGCTCCAGAGTTCTCACTGCAGCTCATAACTAGCTGCATTGCTAACCCATATCTTGTGATTTAGCTTTAATTTAATTCAAAGTAGAACAGCAACTGCTGGTGTGAGTTTATCTTCAGCAGGATATTTTACCAGATGTGACCACGCTTATGTGATCCCCAATAACATAAGAAACTGAGTGTGAATATCATGGGTTTGAAGAGACTGTTAAACATTTGTTACAATTAACTATTGCAAACAAGTGGTACACTCCTAAGGCAAAATAGCATCTGGGCTGATATTTTACAACAGAATAAGGATAACTTTTCCAAAACAGATATACATGGTTGTGCAGAGGCACATGGAATTAATTTGACAATTATGCACACAGGTAAGACAGAGTTTAAAGATTAATGTTTCAAAATTCAATGTAATGTTTTGAAAGTTTGACAATTTTTCCTGACTTGGTGGATGTATGTCCACCTGGAAAGGTACTCATTGATCTCTGTTGCACTTGTTTGACAACTTGGTTAGTTGCTGCTGGTTGCTATTAATCAACCCTACCACACAACATCATCAGAGGGTTCAACTCTCAATCTCTTCATGCATGATTGGTCTGTCATAAATTGTTCAGAGCTGGCTTCTGTTCCTTTATCATGTAATATCATGAGCTGCAATACATTTCTGTGATCTGGGCTGGTTGCATATTTCAGAAACCTTTGCTGGTATCCAAAGATTTGTATTTCTAACTCTCACTCTCTGCCCAGTGAGCAATTTTGGAGATTCTTACTTGGGACACCAAATAACCTAAAAATACCACCATTGTGTCAGTGACACTTGTACTCATTTTGCTGCTAATTCACCAAAAAAATGGGTGATTTAGAGAAGTAATCTGTCACAAGGAAGTAATCTCCCCATACAATATGAACAGCTCTGTTGCTACTTTGCTGAAGAATTGGATGAAATATCATCTGGATATAGAGTCTCCCACTGTTTATATATTGCATTCGTGAGTCATTGAATATCCCGATTCATCCCTGGATTGTTATGCCAATCATTTTGAACTTTCAATACTCATGCGTTCCTGTGGTAACATGGGCATGATTTGAAACTGCGCCCAATGACAACAATTCACATTGTCCAAAGTATAACATGCCAGCCTTGAGACCACATTTAATTTCATAGTTTAGGTGATCATGGTGCAGATCAAGATGAATATCTTTGTATTTTGGATAAGCTGTTCTGTAAATCATATGCAATCATCTTGTCTACCTGGCTTAATTACTACTTCAAAGTTATAACTTACCAATTCTTGACTAATTCAATTGCATCATATGTGACTTGTTCTGCATTGGTGGGTGTGGTTTGAATGTCATGATTTGAGACTGCACTTAGATCTGTACATACTGGTAACCATGTATCTGTTAGACTAAGTATTTCGGGAAGCCAGTGAGAGTTTGCGCATTGTCACTCATTAGCAATACATACAATTGTTGATCTGCTGTCTCCACTGAGAGATGGTTTCTCATAGCCTGTACCATGGAACATTACTTGCTCAGGTGCATGTCATTGAGGCCATATAGTGGTTACATGGTAACACTAACTCCGGTGTTGATTTTAGCTTTTATCTTGTATCACACTGCCTTCTCAGGACACATGATATTAAAGAGCTCCTGATTGCTTTCTACTCCCAACACAGAGTGTGAGATTAACATCATGTAAAGCCTGCTCATTTTCTAAAGTTTAACTTTCATTTGGTTGACTCTGAACCTCATCAATGTGGTTGCCTTGGTGCACCTTGGTAACAGTTTCCTTGTTGCTGATGATTTGTTATGACTCTATACTGTCATGTTGGTCGCTTGTGGTTTATTGTAGGGGCCTGACTTGGCTTTTGGAAACAGATTTCCTGCACATAGCCATGTCCCTTGATGCTGCAGATATCAAAAAATAGAGCATGGACTTTGGAGAAGTACAACAAACCACTGCTATTGGAGCTTTTGTTGGGTTTCTGTGCTTTACTGACCATTGCAATAGTATTGGTAGCACCTAAAGCATGTAATTGTTGCTGGCCTGCCACTATATCTTCATAGATCTGTCTATCCTCAAGTGATATGTCAAGACTGTGGCCCTTCTTATTGCACAAATGTTTCTTCCAACTGACTTTAATTCATGTGAATGTGATAATTAACTCATTAATATTCTCTGGCCGTTCCTCTTCAGTAAAGTCACACTCATGCCCTTTGCTTTGGCATCTTCCAACAAACTGGTGAATAGTCTCTTGAGGATTCTTGTCTATTTGAAATGATGTGGAGTCTGTTCATCCTGAAGTGAATTCTTATCTTGATCTGCTCTTCAAGATCTTTCCAAATCATATCCAGAATTTTCTGATCCACCCAGAAAAACTGTGCATGTTAATAATGTAAAGCTCCTCCTTGTCAAGTCATAAAATCCCTACGGAGTGAAAGCAGGCCATTCAGCTCATCGAGTCTGCATGACCCTCTGAACAGCATCCCACCCAGAACCAATCTCTTACCCTATCCCTGCAACCCTCCATTTCCCCTCGCTAATCCACCTAACCTACACATCCCTGGACGCTATCAGCAATTTAGCACAGCCAATCCACCAAACATGCATATCTTTGGACCGTGAGAGGAAACCCAAGCACCTGGTGGGACCCATCTGAAATGGGCAGAATGTGTAAACTCCACATAGACAGTTGCCTGAGGGTCAATTCAAACCCGGATCCCTGGCAATGTAAGGCCATTGTACCTCCCTGAGTTCTGACAAGATTTTTAAGAGTTCTTTTCATGGCCTCACCTAGACCTTGATCTGCAAAATAGAACTGCATGAAGTTTTGGAACAGTAAAATCAGTGAACGTGTTGCTGGATGCCAAATCCATACCAGTTTTGTTGCTATCCATGAGTTGGCCTTTACAAAAACACCAGCTTTTGCTGTGTGTCTCTGATATTTTTGTCTCTCCAAATTATACTGCTCTTTCCTTAAGAACAAAGACGTTTGTAATTGTCATTATGTATTAACTGCCATCAACAGAGCTTTCTAGGATTCAAATTTTCTGTAATGCACTGGCCTTTGTCCCAGCTCAAGGGCGTTCTTTAGCATTTTAATTTGTTTTTATTACCAAGGAAATCTTAGAAATGCATTTTATCTTGAAAGAGTTTGCATCCTAATGAAAAGTAGAAATATGTTCCATTGTTCTCGTGCTTAATGCTCCATCTATAGATGTGTACAACTGTCTGTACTCTGAAGAACTGATGCTGTTTAACGATAACAAACTTCTCCCTATTCCAAACTGTCTGCTTCCAAAGTCATGCTGGTCATCAATTTGTTTTCTAAATCTGTACGTCTACGATGTCTTTAATAGATAGTAACTGCTGTTGCTATGGTGTGAGTTTGCCTCCACCAGGGTGTTTTACCTGATGGGGCACTGCTTTTGTTATCTCCAACAATGTCAGAAACTGGGCATGATATTGTGGTATTGGGCAACCCAACAGACATTCATTACATTGCTCAAGCATACACATTTCTGAGCTAGTAGTTTGCTATTAGTTTACAATAGTTGGGCATGTTACTAGTCAAGTTTCTTGGAGATGGTGGTGTAGTGGAGGAGTCACTGGCTTGGTAGTCAAGAAGCTCAGGTTAATGCTCAAGGGTCATGGGTTCAAATTTCACCACAGCAACTTGATACAATTTACAAGGGCAGCACAGTGGCTCAGTGGCTCGCTCTGCAGCCTCACAGCGCTAGGGACCTGAGTTTGATTCCGACTGTCTGTGTGGAGTTTGCAAAGTCTCCCTGTGTCTGTGTGGGTTTCTTCTAGGTGCTCTGGTTCCCTCCTACAAAACAAAGATGGGTTGGCCATGCTAAATTGTCTGTTGTTTTAGTCAGAGGGAAATGGATCTGGGTTACTCTTTAGAGGGTCAGTGTGGACTTGGTGGGCCCAAGGGCCTGTTTCTGCACTGTAGGGAATCTAATCTAATCATTCTTTAAATGATCTAAGGAAAAATTGACTCTGAAAAAACAATGAGATTTGGAGTCAACCATCCAGGTGAACTGAACACAATCACAATCACGCGCATTTAATGAATAAGAAACTAAACTAACATCAGTGTTAATCACTAACATATCTTGGTGTAACATAGCAAAGTTTTCAAAGAGAATGACAGCAAGGCTCAGATACACTCTCATTTAATCACTCAATTATAATTAGTTTATTAATATGAATTAAACATTAAAATGCATTGAAATTGTTGCTGAGTTTTAATTATTCAATAATCTCTAACCTTGTAACATTGGTACAGATTTCCACACTGCAACAGGCCCGAGGCTGGCAAACTGTCCAAAGGAAGATTCCAAGAAAAATATTGGTATCCCAACAAGACCCAGCATGATTGAGTAGGGAATAAGAAATACACCTGGAAAATAGAATAAAAAGGTGAAACAGGGTCCATGGATGTGAATTCCCAACATAGAACATAGAACAATACAGCACAGAACAGGCCCTTCGGCCCACGATGTTGTGCCGAACATCTATCCTAGATTAAGCACCCCCATCCATGTACCTATCCAATTGCGGCTTAAAGGTCGCCAATGATTCTGACTCTACCACTCCCACAAGCAGCGCATTCCATGCCCCCACCACTTTCTGGGTAAAGAACCCACCCCTGACATCTCGCCTATACCTTCTACCCTTCACCTTAAATTTATGTCCCCTTGTAACACTCTGTTGTACCCGGGGAAAAAGTTTCTGACTGTCTACTCTATCTATTCCTCTGATCATCTTATAAACCTCTATCAAGTCACCCCTCATCCTTCGGCGTTCCAACGAGAAAAGGCCGAGAACTCTCAACCTATCCTCGTACGACCTATTGTCCATTCCAGGCAACATCCTGGTAAATCTTCTCTGCACCCTCTCCAAAGCTTCCACATCTTTCCTAAAGTGAGGCGACCAGAACTGCACACAGTACTCCAAATGTGGCCTAACCAAAGTCCTGTACAGCTGCAACATCATTTCTCGACTCTTGAATTCAATCCCTCTGCTAATGAACGCTAATACACCATAGGCCTTCTTACAAGCTCTATCCACCTGAGTGGCAACTTTCAAAGATCTATGCACATAGACCCCAAGATCCCTCTGTTCCTCCACCTGACTAAGAACCCTACCGTTAACCCTGTATTCCGCATTCTTATTTGTTCTTCCAAAATGGACAACCCCACACTTGGCAGGGTTGAACTCCATATGCCACTCCTCAGCCCAGCTCTGCAGCATATCTAAGTCCCTTTGCAGCCGACGACAGCCCTCCTCACTGTCCACAACTCCACCAATCTTCGTATCATCTGCAAATTTACTGACCCACCCTTCGACTCCCTCATCCAAGTCATTAATAAAAATTACAAACAGCAGAGGACCCAGAACTGATCCCTGCGGAACTCTACTTGTCACTGGGCTCCAGGCTGAATATTTACCATCTACCACCACTCTCTGACTTTGACCGGTTAGCCAGTTTTCTATCCAACTGGCCAAATTTCCCTCTATCCCATGCCTCCTGACTTCCGCATAAGCCTACCATGGGGAACCTTATCAAATGCCTTACTAAAATCCATGTACACTACATCCACTGCTCTACCCTCATCCACATGCTTGGTCACCTCCTCAAAGAATTCAATAAGACTTGTAAGGCAAGACCTACCCTTCACAAATCCGTGCTGGCTGTCCCTAATCAAGCAGTGTCTTTCCAGATACTCATAAATCCTATCCCTCAGTACCCTTTCCATTACTTTGCTGACCACAGAAGTAAGACTAACTGGCCTGTAATTCCCAGGGTTATCCCTATTCCCTTTTTTGAACAGGGGCACAACATTCGCTACTCTCCAGTCCCCTGGTACCACCCCCGTTGACAGTGAAGACGAAAAGATCATTGCCAACAGTACTGCAATTTTCTCTCTTGCTTCCCACATAATCCTAGGATATATCCCGTCAGGCCCGGGGGACTTGTCTATCCTCAAGTTGTTCAAAATGTCCAACACATCTTCCTTCCTAACAAGTATCTCTTCTAGCTTACCAGTCTGTTTCACACTCTCCTCTTCAACAATACGGTCCCTCTCGTTCGTAAAAACAGAAGAAAAGTACTCATTCAAGACCTCTCCTATCTCTTCCGACTCAATACACAATTTCCCACTACTGTCCTTGATCGGACCTACCCTCGTTCTCGTCATTCTCATGTTTCTCACATACGCATAAAATGCCTTGGGGTTATCCTTGATCCTATCCGCCAAGGATTTTTCATGCCCTCTCTTAGCTCTCCTAATCCCTTTCTTCAGGTCCCTTCTGGCTATCCTGTATCCCTCCACTGCCCTGTCTGAACCCTGTTTCCTCAACCTTATGTAAGCCTCCTTCTTCCTCTTTACTAGACATTCAACCTCCCTCGTCAACCAAGGCTCCCTCACACGACCATTTCTTTCCTGCCTGGTAGGTACATACATATTAAGGATACGTCGCATCTGATCCTTGAAAAAGTTCCACATTTCCACCACATCCTTCCCTGACAGCCTATGCTCCCAACTTATGCTCCTCATATCCTGTCTTACACAATCGTAATTTCCCTTCCCCCAATTGTAAAATCTACCCTGTTGTGCGCACCTATCTCTCTCCATAACCAAGGTGAAAGTCACAGAATTGTGGTCACCATCACTAAAATGTTCACCCACTAACAAGCCCATCACTTGTCCCGGTTCATTACCGAGTACCAAATCCAATATGGCCTCCCCTCTGGTTGGACAATCTACATACTGAGTTAGAAAAGCTTCCTGGACACACTGCACAAACACCGCCCCATCCAATCTACTTGATCTAAAAAGCTTCCAATCAATATTTGGGAAGTTGAAGTCACCCATGACTACGACCATGTGGCTTCTGCACCTTTCCAAAATCTGTTTCCCAATCTGTTTCTCCACATCTCTGTTGCTATTGGGGGGCCTATAGTAAACACCCAACAAGGTGACTGCACCTCTCCTATTTCTGATTTCAGCCCATACTACCTCCAAAGGCAGATTCCCCTCAAACTTCCTTTCTGCAGCCGTTATACCATTCCTAATTAGCAATGCCAACCCCCTCCTTTTTTACCACCCTCCCTAATCTTACTGAAACATCTGTAACCAGGAACCTCCAACAACCATTCCTGTCCCTCATCTATCCACGTTTCCGTGATGGCCACAACATCGTAGTCCCAGGTATCGATCCATGCCTTAAGTTCACCCACCTTATTTCTGCATACTCTGCAGTTTCAAGTGGATGGTAACAGCAACTTTATACTAACAGAGAAACAGGCCTAATCTTTAGAATCTCTCCTCATAACCAAACCCCTAAAATCCAGGTTATCATTCTCGTAAAACCATGTTGTACTCCCTCCAAGGCCAATATATCCTCCCTTAGATGTAGTGCCCAGATCTTCCCACAGTACTTCAATTGTGGTCGAACCAGGGTTTTGTATATCTGCAGCATACTGTCTACATCCTTGTATTCATGTACTCGAGGTGTAAAAGCCAGATTCCATTAGCTTTCTTCATTATTTACTGTACCTGTTTGTGGTACTTGAAAGGTCCATGCACCTGAACCCCCAAGTCTCTTTTGGCATCCATTGTGTTTAACTTGATGCCATCTAGGAAGTATCCAGGTCGATACTATATCGGTCAAAATGGATAACCACACACTTGCTTGCATTGAACTTCATCTGCTACATTTTTGCCCAATTACTGAGTCTATCAAGAACCCTCTGCAATTTTATGCTGTTGACTACATTGTCTACAATGCCCCCTAACTTTGTGTCATCAGTATATTTGGATATATGACTTTCTATGTTATTATCCTAGTTGTCAATAAAAAATATGAATAATTGAGACCCTAACACAGATCCTTACGGGGACACCACTGGTCACATCCTGCAAATTTCAGGACCTACTCATTATCTTTATTTTCTGTCACCTGCCACTCAACCAATTTCTGAACTATATAAGTAATTTGTCTTCAATTCCATCAGCCTCTACCTTAGTTAATAAGCTCTTATGTGCAATTTATCACATGCCATCTGAAGTCCATACAAACAACAACCATAGACATTCCCCTGTCCACTATCTTAGTCATGGCTTCAAAGAATTAAATGAGGTTTGTCAGGCATGACCTACTGTCCTTGATTAACTGAAGAAATTTGAAGTGCTCAGTTATTTTATCCTTAATTAGAGACACCAACCAGTGCCCCAGTACAGATGTTAGGCTAACTGATCTATAAATCCCTGATTTTCCTCTTTCGCCCCTGTTCTAAAGTGGAATAATGTCTGCAATTCTTCAGTCCAGTGGGACAACTCCTGTATTGAGGGAACATTGAAAGATTAGTAAGAGTAAGGTTAATTAGTAAAAGCAGAGTAGTAATCCCAGGATTGCTATTGGTGCCATTGTCTAGTGAAGCTAGGAATGGAGAGTGTGTGCAGCTAAACACGTGGCTGCAGAGCTGGTATAGGAGGGAGGGCTTCAGGTATGTGGATCTTCTGCGGAAGGTGGGACCTGTACGGGTTGCACCTGATCCTGAGGGGCATCAATATCCTGGGCAGAAGGTTTGCTAGAAATCTTCGGGAGGGTTTAAACTAGTTTGGCAGAGGGTTGGGAACTGGTACTACGGTTCAAAGGATGTGGATGCTGGTGAACAGGCAGATACAGCATGCAGAGAGACTGTGAGGAAGGATAGGCAGTTGATAGGGCAAAGCTGCAGTCAGTGTGATGGGTCTATTTTAATGCAAGAAGTGTCAAGAATAAGGGTGATGAACTTAGAGCATGGAGCTACAATGGAGCATGGAGTTTCTTGAAGCTACAATGTTGTGGCTATTACAGAGGCTTTGATATCACAGGGGCAGGAATGGTTGCTGAATGTTCCGGGATTTAGATGTTCCAATAGGAACAGAGATGGAGGTAAAATAGATGGGTGGGTGGCATTGCTAATAAGGGACAGTATAATAGTTGGAGAAAGGAAGATTGTCGGGGATGGTTTGTCCACTGAGTCATTATAAGTGGAAGTCAGAAACAGGAAAGGAGCAGTCACTTTATTGGGAGTTTTCTATAGATACCCAATAGCAACAAAGGCATGGAGGAGCCGATTGTGAGGCAGATTTTGACAAGGTGCATACGTAACAGGCTTGTGTCGGGTGACTTCAACTTCCCTAATATTGACTGGAACCTCCTTAGTGCAAATAGTTTGGATGCAGCAGATTTTGTCAGGTGTGTCCAAGAAGGATTCCTGATTAAATATTTAGCTAGGCCAACCAAAGGGGAGGCCATTTGGATTTGGTGCTTGGTAATAAACCAAGCCAGGTGACAGATCTCTTGGTGGGAGAACATTTCTGTTATAGTGATCACAACTCCCTGACCTTTACTATAGTCATGGAGAGGGATAGGAGCAGATGGTATGAGAAAGCATTTAGTTGGGGAAGGGGGAAATTACAATGCTATTAGGCAGGAACCGTGAATCATAAACTGGGAGTAGATATTCTCAGGGAAATGTACAACAGAAATGTGGAGGTTGTTTACAGAGAACTTACAGCAAGTGCGGGTAGGGCCAATCAGGGATAGTGAAGGGAACTTGTGCCTGGAGTTGGCGTTTGGGGAGGTTTTTAATGAATACGTTATTTGAGTATTCACTAGGGAGAGGGACCTTATTGTTTGTGAGGACAGCGTGAAACAGACTGATATGCTCAAACAGGTTGATGTTAAGAAGGAGGATATGCTGCAAATTTTGAAAAGCATGAGGATAGATAAGTCGCCTGAACCAGACGGGATATAACCAAGGTTGCTGCAGGAAGCGAGGGAAGAGATTGCTGTGCCTAAAGTGTTATGACACAGAGGTGAACCTCTCTCTTCATTAAACCAAACACCCAGAGAAGCTCACCTCACCTCACATTTCCAATATTTCAAGAAAATAACATTAATTCATTCTTTAACTCTAAAAGGGAACATCAAGCAACAAATATTCACAACACTAAGGCTCCTTTTCTCTTAACTGCTTAATACCTGCCTCCAATGCTATAATATACTGTTCCAATAAAACATCTATTAAAATTACATCAAATCAATTTCAAAAGCTTTCAGTGGCTGTCATCTTTGGTGTCTTTCTTCTTCCGGCTGAAGACCTCACTGGATCATCTTCTTTCTTTTTACTGTTAAGATGTTTCGTATGAAAGGTACCTTTGATACAGAGTATTTCAATGTCTTGGGTCTCTCTCTCTCTCGATTGCAGTTGCTCTATCTGATTTTCAAAATGGCTGCCTTTTTTATATTCCCCCAACATTGGATCATCAGTTTGATGTTGGTAAAACAATAAATTCAAACTGGATTGGGTTTTAGTATCCTGAGGCATAATTTAAACTGTTTGTTTAAATTGGATTTGTTGCCAAAACAGCAAACAATTCAGGTTTCCATTTCACAGCCAAATGTTATATATTTTCAATTTTCCAGTACACTCTGAGACTGCTAGTTAAATCATATGACAGGTGCTTGTAAGCTCTCAGTGCAGAACAGCATTCACTCTTTCTTAAAGGTACAGGACATTACAACAGAAGTAATGATCTTCGCATGCTCACTGGCTACTGGAGTAGTACCAGATGATTGGAGGGTGGCAAATGTCATTCCCTTGTTCAAAAAAGGGGAAATGGATAACCCTGGGAATTACAGACCAGTCAGTCTTACATCACTTGGTATTTGGATGATAGTAAAATGTAGGGTATGTAGGTTAGTTTGATCTTAGAATAGGATAAAAGGTCTGCGCAACATAGAGGGCTGAAGAGCCTGTACTGTTCTATGTTCTATCTGTGTATGACTGTGAGCGTGAGGAGTTAGAAAGGGAATAAAGTTATATGTTGATATTTGCCAGTTGTTCATCTGGGGTTGGAATACATTATCTCCTTATCTATTAATTTATTTATCAATCATAGATAGCAGTAGACAATCTTAAAGAATCACTGATTGATGATAAATTCAACCTTTACATTATAATATCAGTGTTTGGCACTTGTGCCAGGGAGATGATGTACAGGCTTTGTGGAGTTAGGGGTGAGTTACTTGCTGCAATATTCCTAAACTCTGACTTGCTCTTGTAACCAGAGTATTTTATATATATATATGATGATGAGTCTAGTTCAGTTTCTGGTAAATGGTAACCCCAGGCTGTTGACAATGGGAGATTCAGTAATGGTCATGAGAATGAATTTCACAAAATAATGGCTGGACTCTCTCTTGTTGGAGGGGGTCATTTCTGCCAATTGTGTGACATGAATGTGCTTGCCACTTGTTATCCCAAATCTGCATTTGAAAATGGGCTGCTTCAGTATCTAAGCAATTGTGAATGGTGTTGAGGATTTGCAACCATGCACTTTCCTGGGGGCCAGAGAAGTGTTTGATCCTTGACACTCATTGATTCCAGTTTTGCTAGGGCTCCTGGATATCACACTCAGTCAACTGTGGCCTTGATGTCCACCGCTGTCACTATCTGGAGTAGAGTGGTGCTGGAAAAGCACAGCAGTTCAGGCAGCATCCGAGGAGCAGTAAAAGACAGAAGAAAGCTGTATTCCTAATGAAGGGCGTTTGCCGGAAACGTCGATTTTACTGCTTCGCGGATGCTGCCTGAACTGCTGTGCTTTTCCAGCACCACTCGACTCCAGAATCTGGTTTCCAGCATTTGCAGCCATTACTTTTGCCCAGGGCTGTCACTATCACCTCCTCTCTGGAATTCAGCTCTTTTGTCCATGTTAGAACCAAGGCTGTAATGAGGTCAGGAGCTGAGTGGTCCTGGCAGAATCCAAACTGGGCATCACCAAGCAGGTTATTGCTGAGCAGGTGCTGCTGGATAGCATTGTTGACGACACCTTCCATCACTTCACTGATCATTGACAGTAGACTGATGGGGTGTAATGGGCCGGGTTGGATTTGTCCAGCTTTTTTATGTATGCAGGGCATATCTGAGCAATTTTCACAATGATGAGTGGATGCTGATGTTGTAACTAAACTCGAAGAGCTTGGCTAGGGGTGCAGCAAGTTCTGGAGCACAGACGTTCAGTACTATTGCCAGAATGATGTCAAGGCCCATAGGTTTTGCAGTATCCAGTGCATTGAACTGTATTTTGTTATCTCATGGAGTGAATCAAATTGGCTGAAGGCTGGCATCTGTAATGTTGGGGACAAGTAGAGAACATTGAGATGGATCATCCACTCAGCACTTCAGCCTTACCTTTTGCACTGATGTGTTGGGCTCTTTCATCATTGAGGATGGGGACATTTGTGGAGCCTCCTCATCCAGTGAGTTGTTTAAATGTCTATCACCATTCATGATTGGATGTGGCAGGACAGCAGAGTCTGGTTCAGACTGATTGGTTGCTTAGCTCTATCACATGCTGCTTATTGTGTTTGGCATGTTTAGTAGCTTCACTAGCTTGACACCTCATGTTTAGGTATGTCTAGTGCTGCTCCTGACTCCCCAACTTCACTGTCCATTGAACCAGGCTGATCCCCGGCTTGATGGTAATGCTTGAGTGGGAGAGATGCTGGGCCATGAGTTTGCAGATTGTGCTGAAGTATGCTTCTGTTGCTGATGATGGCCCACAGTGCCTGAAGTCTTAGTTGCTAAATCTGCTTGAAGTCTGTCCCATTTAGCTCAGTGATAGTGCAATACAACAGGATGGATGGTATTCTGAATGTGAAGGTGTAACTTCATCTCCACAAGGACTGTGCAGTGTCACTCATACCAATACAGCCAGCAGATTGGTGACGATGAAGTCAAGTAAGTTTTTCCCTCCTATTGGTTCCCTCATCACCTACCACAAACCCAGTGTAGCAGCATTGAATTTCATCAGCTATTCCCTGGACCACTCTCCCAAACTGTCTAGATCCTTCTGCAGCCTCCCCACCTCCTCAGTACTACCTGCCTGTCTGCCTAACTTCGTATCATCGGCGAACTTTGCCAGAATTCTCCCTGTCCCTTCATCCAGATCATTAATATATAAAATGAACAGCTGTGGCCCCAACACTGAAACCTGCAGGACCCTGCTTGTCACCAGCTGCCATTCCGAATAAGAACCTTTTATCCCAACTCTCTGCCTTCTGTCAGACAGCCAATCCCCAACTTATGCCAGTAGCTTACCTTGAACACCAGGGGCCCTCACCTTACTCTGCAGCTTCCTGTGAGGCACCTTATCAAAGGCATTTTGGAAGTGTACATAGATGACATCCACTGGGTTTCCCTGGTCTAACCTACTTGTTACCTCTTCAAAGAATTCTAACAGGTTTCTCAGGCATGACCTTCCCTTACTAAATCCATGCTGACTTGTTCTAATCTGACCCTGCACTTCCAAGAATTTAGAAATTCCGTCCTTAACGATGGATTCTAGAATTTTACCTACAACCAAGGGTAGGCTCATCGGCCTATAATTTTCCATCTTCTGTCTTGGTCCTTTCTTGAACAAGGGAGTTACAATAGCAATTTTCCAATCATCTGGAACTTTCCTGATTCCAGTGATGTTTGAAAGATCACATTCAGCGCCTCCGCTATTTCTACAACTCAATCCTCAGTCGATTGGCGAGGATGAAGTCAAGTATGTTTTTCACTCCTGTTGGTTTCCTCACCACCTACCACAGATCCAGTGTAGCAGTGAAGTTCTTTAGGACATAACCACCTTGATCAGTAGTGCTACTGCTGAGCCAGTCTTGATGGTCAATGTTGAAATCCCCCACCTAAAGGACATGTTGTGCCCTTGCCACCCTCAATGCTTCCTCCAAGTTTGTTCAGCATTGAGGAGTACTGATTCATCAGCTGAGGGAGGATGGTATGTGATAATCAGCAGGACCTTTTTGCCCCCTTTTTAACCTGAAGCCATGAGACTTCAAGGGTCTGGCGTCAATTTTGAGGACTCCCAGGGCAACTCCCTCCTGACTGTTCACTAGCTAGATAGGATGTCAGCTGGGCAGGAGGTCAGGTTGACAGTAGAGGCCAGCGGTCAGTTCTGTCGAGGGTGTGGAGTCACAGACAGACAGGACAGGGAAGAAGGCTTTTGGCATACTGTCTTTCATCAGTCAGGGCACTGAGTATAAATGCCTGGAAGTTATGTTGCACTTGTACAGGATGTTGGTGAGGCCACATTTGGAGTGTTATGCTCAGTTTTGGTCTCCCTGCTAGAGGAAGGATGTTGTTAAACTGGGAAGAGTTCAGAAGAAATTTACAGGGATGGTGCCAGGATGCAATGGTCTGAGTTATAGGGAAAGGTTGAACAACCTAAGACTTTTTTCTTTAGAGCTGAAGAGATTGAGGAAGTTTGTTATAGAAATGTATAATATCATGATAGGCATGGATAGAGTGAATGCACTCTGTCTTTTTTCCAGAATTGGGGAATCGAGGACAGGAGGGCATCGGTTTAAGGTTAGAGGGGAAAGAATAAAGGAGACCCTGAGGGGGACGTTTTGACGCAGAGGGTGGAATGCATCTGGAATGAGCTGCCAGCAGAAGGTTGATTACATTAACAACATCAAAAGGTATTTAGACAAGTACATAGATAGGAAAAGTTTAGAAGGAAATGGCTAAGTGCAGCGAAATGGGGTTAGCATGGATGGACAGTTTGGTAGGCATGGACCAATTTGGACCAAAGGGCTTGTCTCCGTGCTGTAGGACTCTATGACTCTATGTTAATGTTGGGTTGGGTTGGGTCACATTTGACTGATGCAAGGAGTTGCTAGGTAGATGTCAACTCAGATCTGATGGATGTGGGGGTTTGGAGCAGGTCTGGACATGGCAGGGGTGTTAGATTTAATAATCTAACTTTCCTGATTAATTATTTTACTTAAATTCATCAGTACCTTCTGAAATTTCCGATGTAAATAGAGACTTTTGGAGTGTTCCAAGAATCGGAGAATTGTCTAGTGGAAAATCCAGTTTCCTGGGCAATACCTTCAGAGTGTGCTAGAATGGGGATTCCACAGAATATTCATGGTGACTCATCGTCGACACCAAATAATGACTGGCCTGCGTAAAATCCTTGACTTTATATCATTATAATAAATGTCTGCTGGTTTCTCTGATAGCATGATATCCAGACTCAGTCTCTTATGTTATGGTGGATAATATATAAGCATATATATATACATTACTGGAGGCAAACTAAGATCGAAATGAAGGTAAGTAATAACTGTAATCCAGGAGATAATGAAGTTCATTGATAACTCACTGTGAGATGGTAAAGTAGGTACAGCAACTTTGTTTTAGCTAGCACCTTATCAATGGGTATTCCTGATAAACCGACCAAAATTATGTGTTCAATATTGTGATCCATCATGATGTCCGTGTATTTCTGCTGTAAGCAAAGTCTAACAGTGATTCCACTAGCATGCTACAAAGACTGATTGAAACTTTATTCTTTTGTGTTTTCTATCCTTGTTTTAATCTTAACATCTGTCGATATTGCTGACAAGGACTTTATTATCTTAACTCCAAAGGAATCTTCCATAAAACTTGTAATGAATCAACCTATGCCTATTTAAACTGAAAATGTGGTCTACTCTGACTTGAACTAGACAAATGAAAAAGGGGCTACATGAGTTTTATTAATCTACTGTTACTGGGTCTTAATGACATTCTGTTGTGTTTTTAGAATTATTTCAGTTTTAGGAATTTAGCAATATAAAGTATTTAAAGGTATAAAAGTATAATGCTTTTTACTCCTGATGAGAAATGGGCCACAGATTCAAACTACAACCTGTAATGAGACAATCTGATTTGCTCAAAAGTCACTTGAATTAATTTCAACCACCACTTTGCACTTTTGTATTTAACTGTGCCATGTCCAGACTGTAACATTTCTAACCCCTGCACAATTGTTAGGATGTCAGAAAACACACAAGACCAGGCTATAGTCCAGCAGGTTTATTTGAAATCAGAAGCTTCTGGGGTTCTGCTGCTTCATCAGGTGAAGGTTAAACCTGTTGGATCATAACCTGGAGTTGTTGCATTCTGACTTTGCCTCCTCCAGTCAAACACCGGCACCTCCACATCAATTGTTACGATGGGAAGCACTGACAAGAGCAATATCCAAGCCAACAGTCCTTAAAGATCATTGAAATGCTCCCTCTGCATTTCTATCCCCTTAATTCAAATTCCAGACAGTACCTCCTCCATTTTTGTAAGCCAGGAAAGGGAATCTCCAGACATTGCCTAGACCCACAGCACAGCCAATCATCGAGAGCAAGGAGTCAGTCTTCGAGGACCAGTTACCTCTCTTCACATTTTCATCATTTCTGTTCACTGCTGGATTGGCAGCACTCTTGGGGCAAAGAAAGGAATTGACTAAATTAGAAAGTAGATTTTCTCAATCTAAACTTAAGCACTTAGTTCAACTCTTCCCCACTGTAAAAACATTTCTTCATTCCCCAGTTAACAGCAATCACTTAGTAGTTTGGAAACAAGACGGGTGACTGCAGTTCACAAAAGCTAAAATCCCCAAAGAATCAGCACTTCTCAGGATTTTACATGAGTGTAATTTCATGTTTTGCTAAAATACTCACTGTATCTATTGGAGAGTGTGTTTCCTGTTCATTCTGTGAGAATTCAGATAAAGCCAACTCCCTCTGGTCCATCTTCAGACAGCCATGAATACTTTCTTCGCTTGCTCAGGAGCTGGATGTAAACCTTAAGGAGCAAATCTTGCCCGAAGATGTTCTATCTTTCCAAAATTCCAGGACTGTGATTAAGAACTGTTCAGCCTTTCACCAAGTAAATGACTGGTGAGAATGACAAGATGTGTCCAAAAGGGCAAGATCTAGTTGCTCAGGTCTGGGTGATGTCCACATTTCCTGACTATTTCTGATGCAATCTCCACACTAAAAATAATAGAATTTCAGGTTTGTTTCAGAATACTCAATGTCAGAATATATCTATTTTGCATCACATATTTCTCACCAATGCTTTGAAATGAGGAGGTCACACAATATAGAGAGAGGCCATGGCATGAATCAGCGTCTGCAGCTTTCACCGTGGGGTGGCTGTTACTCTGCACTACCTCAATGTTTCCAATTGACCAGGAATCTCTCCTACTATCCCTGCCTGCCATACAATTATCAGAAAGATTCAAAGATTGACTATTGAGTGACCATTCAGATTGAGGCTGAATGCAGCGCCAATATTTTGAAGTCTTGAGATTTCAAAGGACTTTGTCAGAGTGAACCAGACACAGGGGATTTGCTGTTGGGAAAATTAAAAATCCCATTCAGTTCCCCCACAGTCAGCTGGGGCATCATGACCAGGGCCTCCAAGCCCTCCGTTTCTTCCTCTACCGATGTTCCCAACAGTACCCTTCCATCGACACTCTCATTCGTTTGGCCAAACTGGTCCTGACACTTAACAATTTCTCCTTCGAATCCTCCCACTTCCTCCAGACCAAAGGGGTAGCCATGGGCACCCGAATGGGCCCCAGCTATGCCTGTCTCTTTGTTGGCTACGTAGAACAGTCCATCTTCCGTAATTACACCAGCACCACTCCCCACCTCCTCCTCCGCTACATTGATGGCTGCATTGGCACCACCTCGTGCTCCCGCAAGGAGGTTGAGCAATTCAACAACTTCACCAAAACATTCCACCCTGATTTTAAATTTACCTGGACCATCTCTGACACCTCCCTCCCCTTCCTGGACCTCTCCATCTCCATTAATGACGACCGACTTGACACTGACATTTTTTACAAACCTACCGACTTCCACAGCTACCTGGATTACACCTCTTCCCACCCTACCTCCTGCAAAAATGCCAGCCTGTATTTCCAATTCCTCCATCTCCGCCATATCTGCTCCCATGAGGACCAGTTCCACCACAGAACACAACAGATGGCCTCCTTCCAATTTCCCTTCCCACGTGGTTAATGATGCCCTCCAACGCATCTCGTCTACACCCCTCACCTCTGCCCTCAGACCCCACCCCTCCAACTGTAACAAGGACAGAACCCCTCTGGTGTTCACCTTCCACCCTACCAACCTTTGCATAAACCAAATCATCCAATGACATGTCCGCCACCTCCAAACGGACCCCACCACCAGGGATATATTTCTCTCCCCACCCCTTTCCGCCTTCCACAAAGACCATTTCCTCCGTGACTACCTGGTCAGGTCCACGCCCCCCTACAACCCACCCTCCCATGCTGGCACCTTCCCCTGCCACTGCAGGAATTGCAAAACCTGCGCCCACACCTCCTCCCTCACCTCCATCCAAGGCCCTAAAGGAGCCTTCCACATCCATCAAAGTTTTACCTGCACATCCACCAATATCATTTATTGTATCCATTGGTCCTCTCTATATTGGGAAGACTGGACGCCTCCTTGAAGAGCACTTTAGGGAATATCTCTGGGACACCTGCACCAATCAACCCCACTGCCCTGTGACCCAACATTTCATCTCCCCCTCCCACTCTGCCAAGGACATGGACGTCCTGGGCCTCCTTCACCGCTGCTCCCTCACCACCCAATGCTTGGAGGAAGAATGCCTCATCTTCCGCCTCGGAACACTTCAACCCCAGGGCATTAATGTGGACTTCAACAGTTTCCTCATTTCTCCTTCCCCCACCTCACCCCAGTTCCAAATTTCCAGCTCAGCACTGTCCCCATGACTTGTCCTACCAGCCTAGCTTCTTTACAATCTATCCACTCGACCCTCCTCCCTGACCTATCACCTTCAACACCTCCCCCACTCACCTATTGTACTCTATGCTACTTTCTCCCCACCTCCACCCTTCTCTCATTTATCTCTCCAACCTTCAGGCACTCTGCCTGTATTACTGATGAAGGGCTTTTGCCTGAAACGTCGATTTTACTGCTCCTCAGATGCTGCCTGAACTGCTGTGCTTTTACAACACCACTAATCCAGCATCAGAAATTTCACATGGTCTGACAAATCTCTATCAACAGAATACATATGTTGTATGTTTTTGGAGATATTTCCCTGGTGCCAGGATCAAGGATGTCTCAGAGAGGGTGCAAAATGTTCTCAAGGAGGAGGGGTACCAGCAAGAGGAAGGGGAAAGGTTGAGATTCTGAAGGGAGATTACAGAGAATTAGGCAGGAATTTAAAAAGGAGGTCCTCAAGAGTAGTAATATCTGCATTACTCCCAGTGCTATGAGCTAGTGAGAGCAGGAATAGGAGGATAGAGTAGATGAATGCATGGCTGAGGAGCCAGTGTATGGGAGAAGGATTCACATTTTTTTGGATCATTAGAATCTCCTTTGGGGTAGAAGTGACCTGTACAAGAAGGACGGATTGCACCTAATTTGGAAGGGGACTAATATACTGGCAGGGAAATTTGCTTGAGCTGCTCGGGAGGATTAAAACTAGTAAGGTGGGGGTTAGGGGGTGGGACCCAGGGAGATAGTAAGGAAAGAGATCGATCTGAGATGGTACAGTTGAGAATAGAAGCAAGTCAAACAGGGCAGGCAGGAACAAGATAGGAATAATAAATTAAACGGCATTTATTTCAATGCAAGGGGCCTGACAGGGAAGACAGCTGAACTCAGGGCATGATTAGGAATGTGCGTCTGGAACATCCTAGCAATTACAGAAACATGGCTCAGGGATGAGCAGGACTGGCAGCTTAATGTTCCAGGATACAAATGCTACAGGAAGGATAGAAAGGGAGGCGAGAGAGGAGGGGGAGTGGCATTTGTGATAAGGGAGGATATTCCTGGAAATATATCCAGGGAAGTTATTTAGGTGGAACTGAGAAATAAGAAAAGGATGATTACCTTATTGGGATTGTATTATAGACCTCCTAATAGTCAGAGAGAAATTGAGAAACAAACTTGCAAGGAGATCTCAGTTTTCTGCAAAAATAATAGGGTGGCTATGGTCGGGGATCTTAACTTTCCAAACGTGGACTGGGACTGCCATAGTGTTAAGGGTTTAGATGGAGAGGAATTTGTTAAGCGCATTACAAGAAAATTTTCTGATTCAGTATGTGGATGTACCTACTAGGGAAGGTGCAAAACTTGATCTACTCTTGGGAAATAAGGCAGGGCAGGTGACTGAGGTGTCAGTGGGGGAGCACTTTGGGGCCAGTGACCATAATTCTATTAGATTTAAAACTGTGATGGAAAAGGATAGATCAGATCTAAAAGTTGAATTTTTAAATTGGAAAAAGGCCAATTTTGACAGTATTAGGCAAGAACTTTCAAAAGCTGATTGGGGGTAGATGTTCGCAGGTAAAGGGACGGCTGGAAAATGGGAAGCCTTCAGAAATGAGATAATGAGAATCCAGAGAAAGTATATTCCTGTTAGGGTGAAAGGAAAGGCTGGTGGTATAGGGAATGCTGGATTACTAACGAAATTGCGGACTTGGTTAAGAAAAAGAAGGAAGCATATGTAAGGTATAGACAGGATAGATCGAGTGAATCCTAAGAAGAGTATAAAGGCAGTAGGAGTATACTTAAAAGGGAAAGCAGGAGGGTAAAAAGGGGACATGAAATAGCTTTGGCAAATAGAATTCAGGAGAATCCAAAGGGTTTTTACAAATACATTAAGGACAAAAGGGTAACAAGGGAGAGAGGAGGGCCCCTCAAAGATCAGCAAGGCGGCCAGTGAGCCTGAAGTTGGTGGTGGGCAAGTTGTTGGAGAGAATCCTGAGGCACAGGATATACATGTATTTGGAAAGGCAAGGACTAATTAGGGATAGTCAGCATGATTTTATGCGTGGGAAATCATGTCTCACAAACTTGATTGAGTTGTTTGAAGAAGTAACAAAGAGGATTGATGAGGGTAGAATGGTAGATGTGATCTATATGAACTTCAGTACGGTGTTCGACAAAGTTCCCCATGGAAGACTGGTTAGCAAGGTCAGATCTCATGGAATACAGGGAGAACTAGCCATTTGGATATGGAACTGTTTCAAAGGTAGAAGACAGAGGGTGGTGGTGGAGGGTTGTTTTTCAGTCTGGAGGCCTATGACCAGTGGAGTGCCACAATGATCGGTGCTGGGTCCTCTACTTATTGTCATTTACATAAATGATTTGGATGCAAGCATAAGAGGTCTAGTTAGTAAGTTTGCAGATGACACCAAAATTGGAGGTGTAGTGGACAAAGAAGAAGGTTACCTCAGATTACAACAGGATCTTGACCAGATGGGCCAATGGGCTGAGAAGTGGCAGATGGAATTTAATTCAGATAAATGCGAAGTGCTGCATTTTGGGAGGCCAAATCTTAGCAGGACTTATACACTTAATGGTAAGGTCCTAGGGAGTGTTGCTGAACAAAGAGATCTTGGAGTGCAGGTTCATAGCTCCTTGAAAGTGGAGTCGCAGGTCGATAGGATAGTGAAGAAGACATTTGGTATGCCTTCCTTTATTGATCCGAGTATTGAGTACAGGAGTTGGGAGCTCATGTTGCTGCTGCACAGGACATTGATTAGGCCACTGTTGGAATATTGCATGCAATTCTGGTCTCCTTCATATCGGAAAGATGTTGTGAAACTTGAAAGGGTTCACAAAAGATTTACAAGGATGTTGCCAGGTTTGGAGGATTTGGTCTATAGGGAGAGGCTGAACAGGCTGGGGCTGTTTTCCCTGGAGCATCAGAGGCTGAGGGGTGACCTTTTAGAGATTTACAAAATTATGAGGGGCATGGATAAGATAAATAGACAAAGTCTTTTCCCTGGGGTGTGGGAGTCCAGAATTAGAGGGCATAGGTTTAGGGTGAGAGGGGAAAGATATAAAAGAGACCTAAGGGGCAACTTTTTCACACAGAGGGTGGTACATGTATGGAATGAGCTACCAGAGGAAGTGATGGAGGCTGGTACAATATTTAAAAGGCATTTGGATGGGTGTATGAATAGGAAGTGTTTGGAGGTTCGGGCGCTTGCAAGTGGGACTAGATTGGATTAGGATATCTGGTTGGCATGGACGAGTTGGACCGCAGGTTCTGTTTCTATGCTGGACATCTCTATGACTCAATGACTCTCGGTGTTCCTGCTATAATGTGCGTTTTGTCATTGCGGTTTGGCTACAATGTGATTAATTAATTATGGGTGATGTTTGGATAATGCGAAGTTTCTCTTGAGCAGATTTTCTGTAGCAATCTACAACACAATTCTCTGTAACAATTTCAATAGCACGATTTTCTGTAGTGCGGAGTTCCAGAAGAACGCAACGGCTGCATTACAGCAAAACAACCTGTATCTAGATGCATCTGCTCCAAGCTCAGCGAGGTTACTCTCGTTTTTAAAATTATTTCACAAGATGTTAGCATCTTCACATTTGTTGCCCATTCTGGATTACCCTGATAATGAGTGACCTGTTGACCCAGGAGGACCTGTTAACTAACAAAAGATAGTTAACTGTTAATCGCAATGCTGTGCAGTCACACGTAGGCCAGACCTAGCAATCATGAGAAATATTTTTTGACAATGACTCTGGTGAAGCAGGTAGGTGTCTGCAATAACTGATGGTTGTTTTATGGCATCATTCAATTCCAGATTCTATTAATCACATGGAAACCTCACAAACCATTGTGATGAAATATGGAGATGTGGGCACCATGGTGGTTCAGTGGTTAGCACTGTTGCCTCACTCACCAGGAACTCAGGTTTGATTCCAGCCTTGGCTGACTGTCTCTGAGGAGTTTGCACATTTTCCCCGTGTCTGTGCGAGTTTCCTCTGGGTGCTCTGGTTTCCTGCAACAATCCAAGCAAGCTAGATGAATTGGCCATGCTATAAATTCCCCGTAGTGTTCAGGGATGTAAGGCGAGGTGCATGAGTCAGGGGTAAATATAGGATAAATGGGTAGGGGAATGGGTCTGGTTGGGTTACTCTTTGGAGATTCGATGTGGACTTGTTGGGCCAAAGGGCCTGTTTCCATACTGTATGGATGCTACGATTCTATGGCTCACAGCTTTTGGCAGTGTTGGGTACTTGTTTCCCTGATAATAGGAATAACCAGACAGGGAACTGCACAATGCCTTCGTGAATGCCTTTATTGCAGAAGTATTGCGTTAATGGTACATAGCAAGGTGATGCAAAGCACATCTGTCTGTGTTTTGCTCACATTCTTATACATTATTTCTTCATTCTATGCTCTCCCTTTACCCAATCCTCAGCCTCCACTTACTCTGAGTACTTCTAACCAATCACATCTTACATGTCCAATCACAAAATGTTTCTCTATGTCCTGTGATTATCTGCTAAGTTAAGCATGACCAAAATTTACTCATCAACACAACTTGTTCTGATTGTGATTGCCAGATGTTTCCTTTACAGGGTACTCGATATTTTGTTTGTCAACTGTACTGCTATAGTTAGCAACTGAGGGAATTTAAAATTCTCATAAAGTTATAGAGCACGGAAACAGACCCTTTGATCCAACTCATCCATGCTAACTATGTTTCCCAAACTAAACTAGTTCCACTTGCCTGCGTTTGGCCCTTTTGATTCCAATCACATTGTACATTATGAATCATTACCCATATGCAGCAGTCAGTATTCACTTCTTCTGATGTCGTAACTTGGGAGGGTTAAGGGCACGAGTAAAACAACATTTGATACATACATATAAAGCAAGAATAACAACAAGAAAGATGTTAATCTCCTGGAGGATAGATGTTTCAAGTGATCCTGACCAGTTATAGCCCAATTCTATATGGTACTTGAAAGGAGTTGTCTAAGTTTGTCGACCTCCTTGTGAATATGAGCAGTTGAATTTATGATCTCTTCAGAATTGGCCAGAATGTAGGTACAACACTCTTTTCCTACGTGGGCACAGGTCCGTCCTTTCTCAGATAGTAGCCAATCCAGGGCCATTTTGTAATTTTGTAATGTTCTTGTTCGAATAGCAACCATTTCTACATTACTCTTATCAAGGGCTTGGGAGGTGTCATGAACTACTTGTTCCAATATGGAATGGAGTAATTGAATCTCAGAAAAGGATTTATATGCAGCATATGGCCAATACCAAAGGTCAAAGAACTTGTCTATCTTAGAGTTGCAACGTTTATGGAGGATAAGGGATGAAAGGTAGAGTATGACACATAAAAGGGACTAAAAAAGCTAAATAAACAGAAACCAGATCATGACAGAGGTAACCACGTGGTAAGCATTATGTCCGCAAACAAAAAAAAGTACCATTGCACAGGATAAACTGAGTTATATAGTTCGGGAGCCAGGTGTGGTCAAAAGTTTCTGCTGATGTGAGATAATAAATTTAAGTTTAAATGGAAGACAAGCATCAGATGTGCCATTAAAATATTAGGTACAATTACTCTGACCTGCAAACCAACCCTTCGGCTTAAATCAAGTGAAACAAATAGAACATAACGGTTTTCCCACCATTGATGAATTAGTGATGGTGATACGGACGGTATTAAATTGAGGTTGATTCCAGCATTCAAATGCCGAAGAACTGTACCCTGTCAATTCCCACATACCTCTGGTGCCATTAATTTCCACCCAATATATCCCTTTCTCTGTGGAAGATGTGGCAGCCATGTGGGATTCATTCTGGAGAGTGACCCATTCAGCCACTGCAGATACATTAAAAGGCATGGGTCTAAGGGGATACCGTCCTTTGAATGTATGGGAATATGAGAGCAAACCCAGCACTGGAGACATTCGTATGTCCAGGATAAACATAAGACATGCACAAAAAAGTATTCGCATACAACTTGTGCCTGACAGTGCATGTTCATGTGACCCAAGAGATCAAAACAATTACGAGTTCCAAAAATAAAAACTTTGTCACAATGGGGCAGGGGTGTTAGCCCTTTTGACATGTGATGCATGAATCCAAGCCTTCCTGCCCTGCATATTCATGGCTGAAGGTGATAGGAGAAGAACTTGATACCGACCTTCCCACTTGGCACCCAACGGTTCTTTGTGTATTTTCTTAACGTAGACCCACTTGCCGGGAATGATGTCGTGAACACCTTTAGGGGAATCTCCTCAAGCTGCTGACACCTGTTGGGAAGCAAAATGAACAGAATCGGTTAGATCCTGAAATACTTTAACAATGAATCACTCAATAGTTGACAATCTGCTGTTCTAAGATCAATTGTATCAGGTAAAGACATGAGTCTACCAGTTATCACCTCAGAAGGGCTCATACCTGTGGTTTAATTAGGGATAGCTCAAATGCTACATCATACCAGAGGCAGAGCTTGAGGCCAAGGCAATCCTTCCTGATGATAGTTAGCCGAGTGTTGGTTCAGAATCCGATTTGTGTGTTCCACCTGTCGCAGTGACTGAGGGTGATTAGGCCAATGCAATTCCCACTTAATACTCAGCAGTCTCTACACTTCCTGGCACAATGCATCTACAAATTGAGTCTCTTGGTCCAAATCTATACAACTTGGGAGTCCCCATCGGGGAATGTATTCCTTACAGAGGGCTGTAGTGGTATGATTGGACGTGGCTTGCCAAGTGGGAGATGCTTCCACCCAGCTTGACAATTTGTTAAGAGTGACTCAAACCTCGAAATATCCTTGACATTTTGGTTGGGATATCTAAGAAGATGTTGGAAGAGCCCAGCAGGTGCCAGAGGTCTCAATTGTGCAATCACTGTGGTTGGTCCAGGATTATTTTTGCATGTTGCGCAACGATTTGCTACGAATAGCGTATGTTACTTGAATCCTGTTCCTCACTAACTCTTTTGGAGCCTTGCCATCATCTGTAATGGAAACAAATGTCCCCACCAATAAATTTTCTGTGCCAGAAATGTCATTAGTATTCGTGGTGTTCTTTTTATTTTTTCCCTTTCTTTTGTTTTTTTTAACCCCCACACTACCGCCTAACTGCGGTAGTGCTTATTTTTTCCCCTGCACCCATGGTGTGTGTATGCAATTGTGAGACACAGTAAGAGACACAAGTTGCACAAATCTTTATTTAATTTCCACCACCAGGAAGAAAGGAAACACCCAAATGGCCTGTGACAAGCAGTGCCCTTCACATCAAAGGGCAATGCTGTGTGATCAAACAGTGAAGGGGAGGGCAGGGACTAAATCAAAATAGAGTTGGAGGGGGAAATGATGCACCCCACTCCCTGCGGCGCCCACCTCTCCCTGAACAACTCCAGGGTGTTGGTGGACACCGCGTGCTCCTTCTTCAAGGACACCCGGGCCCTAACGTAACCGCGGAATAGGGGCAGGCAGTCGGCCCTAACGACCCCCTCCACGGCCCGTTGCCTGGACCTGTTTATGGCCAGTTTGGCCAGGCCCAGGAGCAGACCCACGAGGAGGTCTTCAGACCTGCCCTCCCTCCTCCGCACCGGGTGTCCGAAGATCAGGAGCGTGGGACTGAAGTGCAACCAAAAGCAGAGGAGGAGGTTTTTCAGAAAATCAAAAAGGGAGTTCAAACGCCCACACCCAATATACACATGGTCCACGGACTCCACAGAACAAACAGTTGGGCTGGGAATCCATGAACCACCGCAAACTGCGGTTGCAGGGGATTGCTGCATGCAGCACCCTCCACCCCAGATCCCCGAGAGAAAGGGGGAGGACTCCCGCGTAGAGGGCCCTCCACTGGGGATCCCCACCGTCCGGTGGCAAATGGGCACGCCAGGGCGTGTCCGGACGGTGGATGATGGAGAAGAGGTGGACGGTGTGCAGCAGCAGTCGATACAAGGCCCGCCTTTTCACCCCCTGAAAAGAAACAAAATTAAAATTCCGGAGGTGGCTCAGGTTGTGGGGCACAGGCTCCCGCGGGAAGTACGGGACCTTGGGGCCACGGTGAAATTCCGTCCGGGCTGGGGTGAGCGCGGACGGGATCCCACTGCACACCTGAGCATCCTCCAACTGGTGCACTACGTCGGGCCCGAGCAACGCCGTTTTAAGGCGTCGGATGACGGTGGCCACGTACCGGACATCTACCGCTGCCCTGCTCGCTATGTTTGCGGCAATGTCCAGCCCAGGCCCCCGGCACCCAGCACGTCCCCGACCCTGGTCACCCTCGTCGCCACGCCTCCCCTCCGACAGCCACTCGAATCCGCAAGCACGGAGGTGCGGATTCCTGAGCAACTGCTCCCTGACGACAGCCGCTACTTCTGCCGGTGGGTAGGCGCGGCGCGATTCGACCATGTTCCAGACAGTGATCAGGTCCTAGTAAAAGACAGGCAGCACCTTGAGGGCGACCTCCAAACCGTCACGGTCGACGAACAGGAGCTGCGTGTCGTAGTTGAGGTTACGCACCTGGCGGAAAAAATAAGTCGCCAGGGCGCACCACCTAGGAAGGAGGCTCGACGTAAAGGTATCGCTGCAAGGTCTGAAGGAGGAAGGTCGCGACCTGGGTGCGGACGCACACCAGCGACTGACTGCCCTCCTCAATAGGGAGACTCAGAACCTGCGCAGCGACCCAGTGCATCTTTTTGTCCCAGAAGAAGTTGACCAACGTTCTCTGGATGTCAGCGACAAAGCCAGGAGGAGGGACCAAAGTGACCAGCCGGTACCACAGCATGGCGGCCACCAGCTGGTTTATGACTAGCACTCGGCTCCTGTAAGATAGCACTCAGAGCAGTCCTGTCCAGCGGCCTAGGCGAGCCGAGACTTTGGCCTCCAGCTCCTAGTATTCGTGGTGTTACCGGTTTATTGGTCTCTCTGCCTTCAAACACCATTAACCACACAATTTCAGTCCTACTTCAATCCATGCCCACTTTTCTTCCCATGAACACTGTCCCTTCATTGTCTTTAAATCTTGTCACTTGCGACTAAAGTCTGCAATTTAGTTATTACTGTCTCTTGTCAGCCATTACCTTCAGAGGCTGCCTTTCTAGCAGCTTCAAAAACAGTGAGAATTCCATGGGATTTTCTTTATTATGGACTTTACAGTTTAAAATGCAGACTTCTTGTGGTAATTGTACGGCATTTCGGAGATTATGAGCTTCACCCCCAATTCTAATTGGGGTTCCTGCAGCTAAGAGCACTTTGCTGTGCTGAAGTGCTCGCTGACAGACCTCCTTGGGCTATGACTTCATGCAGGCTAGTAACAGCCCAGCTGGCGTTCTGAGTACCATTCTCAACAAACAAAGATATGTCTATGAAGATAACTCAATCTGGATTCTGCAAGGGTTCCTTAGCCACCCGAGCTGCTGCAGAATTTCCGCACAATCATGTTCGCCTTTGACCTAATCAGTCTCTTCCCCTCCTCCTCCTCCCCACCCTCCCAACTCTCCCCCCAACCCCCCCACCCCTCCACCAATTGGTTCTGCGGGGTTGGGAGCAAAATTGGACTGAACTGGCGGCAACAAGGTGGAGGTTGAGAGCTTCCAAGAGGGTGGGAGGCCTGATTCATAGACAACATGGCAAGGACTGTGTGAGGGCACTTCACAATCAGTTTCTGATTCAATACAGGATGCTGTGGCTATTAGCACCTTGGAGGTACCTTTCGTAGCTCTCAAACGGCTACCCCATCCCAGCGCCACTGGGTCCAACCGAGCATAACACAATAGTAGCTAATGGGCCAATGTCTGTCACTGTTTTCCTGGGGCAGTACAGCTTTCATATAACTGTCCTTTTCATGGATATGAAGAGTGAAAAGGTCTCCTGTTATTTGAGATACCCAAAGCTGAGGCTGAGCACACAGCAGATTTTAATTTTTGGAAGGCAGAATGCTACTTTGGGGTCAGTCTGCTTGGATTCACTCTTTTCTTTCAGGAGATCATTCAGTGGCGGAGCTAGATGTGCGCAACTACCAATCCAGTTTCACTTGAAATTACAATGACCTAGAAAAGATCTGAATTCCCGAATAGTAGTGGGTTATTTGGCTGTTCAAGTAACGGCTGTCCAGTCCTGCCTTATTTCATGTTTTCCTGCTGAAATGTTTTGTCCCAGGTATTCTACCTCTTCTTGGGCGAGTTGCACCTTCTTCAGGTTTGCCTTAAAGAGTACAAACGATCAAGGAGAATGCTTAAAACTGCCCTATGCTGTTCCTTAGTCTGGAATGCTATTTGAATATCACCCATATACTGAATCATTGTGGATGTTATCAGAGGCAATTCCCACAAATGATCTTGCAAGGCCATGTGGAATATAGTAGGGCGACTGTGAAAGCTCTGCAGTAGATGCATCCAGATATACTGTCGTTGTTGGCTGGGAAAAGCAAACCATGGTTGTCCCTCACAGGCCAAAGGAACGGACCCAAATCCGTTGGCCATGTCTATCACTGAAAAATATTTGTATTTGGGTGAAAGAGAATTAAAAATGGCACAGGGATCTGCAACCAAGGGTGCTTTTTGGTCAATGCATTGGGTCACTTTCCGGTAATCTACTGTCAGATGTGAAGTTCAGTCTGTCTTTTTAACCAGATGAACTATGGACTTCTACTGGTATACCTTGTTGCTCTAATCATTTGATTACAGGTAAAACATCAGCAATGGAGACAAAACTAATGGAGTATTGTTTAGTACATGCTGGGAGAACTCCAGTAAAAGTGGGTCATCTTTAACAGGTCGCAGTCATTTTTGTCCTTTGCCCAAATGGGATGATTCTGCCATTCTTCCTGTTTGAGATGTCGTATTGACCAAATAACATTAGATTAGATTACTTACAGAGTGGAAATAGGCCCTTCGGCCCAACAAATCCACACCGACCCGCCGAAGCGCAACCCACCCATACAATTACGTCTTACATAACACTACGGGCAATTTAGCATAACCAATTCACCTGACCTGCACATCTTTGGACTGTGGGAGGAAACCGGAGCATCCGGAGAAAGCCCACGCAGACACGGGGAGAACGTGCAAACTCCACACAGTCGCCTGAGGCGGGAATTGAACCCGGGTCTCTGGCGCTGTGAGGCAGCAGTGCTAACCACTGTGCCACCATGCCGCCCACTAACATGGCCATTCTCAAAGTGTAACAGCAAATGTATTGAGTTAATACATCTATCGCTAATAGGGCCTGTGGTATGGGTCTAACCCATACAGATGTAAAAATCTCGTTGGCTTCAATCTTATTGGCAGAGGCTTAGTTTTCTCAAGTCTTAGTTCTTTCCCCCCTACTCCTACAGCAGTTCTCCGCTATCCCTCCAAAGGTAAATTATGTCCATCAATTAAGGGTAAACATGTTAGTTCTGCACTAATGTCAAAAAAGGCAGGCTATCCAAATGGTTCTCGATGGCCGTGAAAATAATGGGCTCAAAGATGGTGATGGGTTGCTCTAGTTTTTTATTAATGAGTTCTTTTACCTGAAGTTCAGTACAGCGCTGGAGCTGTTCTAATAACATAAGATGCTCGTTCAAGGACAACCTCTCCCATCCAGACTCTTTCTTATCCAGTTTGGGGGCCTGTTTTGTCAGTATTTCCCTTTTCTAAGTTGCACCTTTTAGCCAAATCACCCTCTTTTCCACAACTGTCGCACTTCCCTGGGTTTTTCTCAGTGTTAGGAGCCTCTATGGTCTGCATGGCTCTGAGCTTCAATTCTATATTTGCTCCCAGACGATTAGCTTCCTCTATTACTTCACCACAAGTGGGTGAGCTTTTATCCAAATCATGACATTGTACTTTTAACATCTTAGCTAGTTCAAACTGTAAGGCTGCTCCGAAAGCAGCCTTTACTCGGACCAAATTTCGTCCTCTTTCTCTGGATTGTTATTAGGAGCTAGACCAGGAAGCTTGATCCAGACATCAACAAATCTTTCTGCAAAGTTTTTAACATCTTCACTTCCATTCTGTTGGCATGCAGGTTTTTTACTCCAATCAGTTTTAGATGGTCCAAATTTTTGCAGCCAATTGTGGATTGCCTGCCAACTGTGATTTAAAGTCTGTTCTTCCTGTCCCATGTGGTTGTTAACCCTGCAGTACAATGTTTGTCCTGCATTGTTCCCCATTGTGGCAAACAAGATTAGAACTCCATCCATAGACTGTCAGGTAGATATTTTCTTGAGTTTTTCTAACCCTTTCCATGTTTTCATACCTCCCCTCTTCAGGTGTGGCAATTCTTTGGGCCTACTTTCAACTAGTTTGTCTCATGGATTAAAATTGGATAAATTTATATCTTATCACAAACCTCTCCCTCAATCTTTACTTTTCTTCCCTTCTGTCGTTTCCTCCATACAGGCCTCAGAACAACAGGGGGTGCCTCTTATCTTCTGAACTGATGGATGTGTCAGAACTTCCCTCAGGACAGTGGGCACCACTGATAGTACGAATCTTATCTGGGCCATCACCTGGAGGGGCTGGTTGAGGCAAGGGTTTTGGATACAATGGGGCAATCATGTAGGGAGGAGGTGACGTGTGTGACATAGTTTTAATTGTTCTAATTCCTTTTGAGTTTGTGATAATTCTTTCTCTGTGGTTTTTAATTCCTCTCAAACAGGTTTTATTTCCTCTCTTAGACTATGAATTTCTCTATCATAATTCAATTTTTCAATTATTTCTTGTCTCTATCTGAGTTGTGTTACACAGAGTGACCAGCAATTTTTTTTCTTATTTTTATATGGGTAGTCTTTCCCCAGACCCATTTAATATCATCCAGGGACCACTGCCCATGGAGGGTCCATACTTTAGACAAATTTTAGTCAGAGTCGTAGGATGGTCAAGTTGTTGTTCAATATGTTCCCTTAATTTCTACAAGACTTCATCCACAACAATGTCAGGTGGTGCCTGACCACCTTTAACTTTGGTAGGTAGTTCAAATTTAGACATTATCCCTGGATTTCAGGTTAGATTTGAACCAAAATAGACTCTCTAAGAGTCATAGACAATGGCTCTCCTTTTTCTGTCCTATGTCTCAGATCGAAACTGTCTAGTAGTTTCAGATCGCGTCAGACAGGGAAAATCTCAGACCACCACTTCCCCGCGTTGGATGTTTATTACATGAAGAGTCCTTACCTCTCGGTGACGATTAGATTGAAATGATTTTCAAAACCTCTTCCCCTTTATCCTTTTGCGATCCTGCTGACTACGCCTAGTTGTTGGGTACTCATGTCCCCGATAGTAGGAATAACCAGGCAGGGATCTACACGATGTTTTCTTGAAATCTTTATTGCAGAAGCATGGTGTTAATGGTACATAGCAAGGTGATGCAAAGCAGATCTATCTGTATTTGCCTCACATTCTTATACTTTATTTCTCCATTCTATGCTCTCTTGTTTACCCAATCCTTAGTGTCCACTTATCATCCCATTTACTTCTAACCAATCACATTTTACATGTCCAACCACAAGACGTTTCTCGTTATTCTGTAGTTATCTGTTAAGCTAGGCATGACCAAAACTTGCTCATCAACATCACTTGCTCCTACCGTAATTGCCAGATGTTTCCTTTAAGGATAATTCACTTGCGACCAGTTTCATGCCTGCGGCTAATGTTTGAATTCCGATTGTCTCAACACAATAATGTCTTTCCTTTACCCTTCTCAGACTTACCCACATGAACTCTGTTGTATCCCACACAGGGGCTCCCCAATTTCAGAATGTTGGACTTACAAATGCGAGTAATTATGAACATGATCCTGTACTGATTTTCAAGTTTGAAGACCTGACATTTCTTACACTTATGAATGGCTGCTTCCCATTGTCCTGAATTGTGCTAATGACATGTAAACAAATTGACCTGGGAGCTGCCTGTATATTCCTCTCTTACCATGTCTGTGCTTTTTGATATGCCATTAATTATCGCAATTGATCCCTTGACACCACTAGATAGTTTGACACCCTTTGCATAAATATTGGCCCCAGTGCAGTTCAGACTATCCCAATGGTACAGCTGCACCTTTCCCTAGTGCAAATGGCGCACAGATCAGAGTCATTTCTCCCACACCAGGCTTTCAGCAGTATACTTGTCTTCCTCATTGGATTTGGCCTATGCTAATTTACAGGCGAGTTAGGTAATCATCCAAAGGTTATAATCTTCAAATTCTGTAATTTGCTGTTACCTACACAGACCATTACCACTGGACCCTCCCCCTATCTTTGAAAATAGCTTTTCAACTCTGAGTAGATATCTGAAACCCTGGTACAATGGCAGGCAAAATAGCCACCTAATACTGAAGATTTGTGCTCCAGAATTTGCCGCTCCCCTAGCCAATCTGTTCCAGTACAGTTACACTGGCATCTACCCAACAATGTGGAAAATTGTTGGAAATAAAATGCAGGACAAACCCAGACAGTCCAGTTATTGGCCCATCAGTCTCCTCTTGTTCATCAGTATAGTGATGGAAGGTGTCATCAACAGTATTATTAAACAGCACCTGCTCAGCAATAGCCTGCTCAGTGACGCCCAGTTTGGATTCCACCAGGGCCACTCAGCTCCTGACCTCATTACAGCCTTGGTTTAAACATTGAAAAAAAAACTGAATTCCAGAGGTGAGGGGAGAGTGACAGGCCTTGACATCAAAATTGTAGCTAACTGAGTGTGGCATCAAGGATCAGAAACAAAACTGGAATCAATGGGAATCCAGGGGCAAATTCTTAGGTGGTTAGAGTCAAACCTGACACATAGGAAGGTGGTCATGGTTGTTGGAGGTCAGTCATCTCAGCTCCAGGACACTTATGCAGGAGTTCCTCAGGGTAGTGCCCTAGGCCCAACCATCTTCAGCTGCTTCATCAATGACCTTCCCTCCATCATAAGGTCAGAGGTGGGGATGTTCGATGATAATTGCACAATGTTGAGCACCATTTGCAACTCCTCAGATACTGAAGCAGTCCATGTTTAAATTTAAGAAGATCTTGACAATATCTAGGTTTGGGCTGACAAGTGACAAGTAACATTGACCACCTCCACTAAAAGTCATTCTAAATACCACCCCTTGACAGTCAATGGTGTTACCATTACCAAATCCCCCACTGTCATCATCCTGGGGGTTATCATTGACCAGAAACTTAACTGAACTTACCATATAAAACACATTGGCTACAAGAGCAGGTCAGAGACAAGGGATACTGCAGCGAGTAACCCTGACTTCCCAAAGACTGTCCAATATCTACAAGGCACAAGTCAGGAATGTGATGGAATACTCCCCACTTGCCTGGATGAGTGCAGCTCCAACAACACTCAAGAAGCTTGACACCTTCCAGGATAAAGCAGCCCACTGATTGGTATTACATTCACAACCATCCACTCTCTGCACCAACGATGCTCAGGAGCAGCAGTTTTTACGATCTACAAGAACTATTGCAGAAATTCATTGAAGATCCTTAGACAGCACCTTTCAAACCCACTATCAGTTTCATCTCAAAGAACAAGGGCAACACCACCACCTTCAAGATCTCCTCCAAGCCATTTACTCTCCAGTTTTGGAAATATATTGCCATTCCTTCACTGTCACTGGATCAAAATCCTGGAATTCCCTCCCTAAAGGCATTGTGGGTCAACCCACAGCAGGTGGACTGCAGCAGTTCAAGAAGGCAGCTCACCACCACCTTCTCAAGAACAACTTGGGATGGGCTATAAATGTTGGCCCAGCTAGCGACACCCACATATCCCACAAATGAATAAAAAGAAGTGAGATAACGAGAGTTCAGAGTTCCTGTTAGAGTAAAAAGTAAGGCTGGTAGCATTAGAGAACAATAGATGAATAAAGATATTGAGGTTCTAGTCAAGAAAAAAAGAATCATATGTCTGATAGAGACAACTTGGTTTAAATAAACTTCTTGAGCAATATAAAGAGGGTAGGGGCATTCTTAAGATGGAGATCAGGAAAGCAAAGAGCAGAAATGAGATAGCTTTGGCAAATAAGGTTAAGGATAATCCAAAGAGATTCCACAGGTTTATTGGGAGAACTAGGAAGGGTCATGAAAAAGCTTTAGTGGGTAAGGTTAAGGATAATCCTAAAGCGTTCTACACTTATGTGAGGAACAAGAGGATGGCCAAATTGAGGGTCAGGCCGATCAGGGATAGTGAAGGGAACTTGAAGGGTCCTTAATGAATACTTTGCTTCAGTAGTCACTACTGGGAGGGAACTTGATGTTTCAGAGGACAGCATGAAACAGATTGATATGCTAGAATAGGTTGATGTTAGGAAGGAAGATGTGCAGAAAATTTTGAAAAACATAAGGATAGATAAATCCCCTGGTCCAGACAGGATAATTCTTAGGTTACTACAGTAAGTGAGGGAAGAGATTGCTGCACCTTTGCTGGTGATTTGCCACTGGAATTGTAGCAGGTGATTAGAGGGTGGAAAATACTTGTTTGAGAAAGGGAAAAAGGATAATCCTTGGAATTATGTCAGTGGTGGGCAAATGCTGGAGAGTGCTCTGAGAGAGAGGATTTATGATTATTTGATTGATTGATTGTAGTTTGATTAGAGACAGTCAGCATGGCTTTGTGAGGGGCAGGTCATGCCTCACAAACTTATTGAATTCTTTGAGGATGTGATAAAACACATTGATGAAGGTAGAGCAGTGGATGTGGTATACATGAATTTTAGCAAGGTGTTTGATAATGTTCCACACAGTAGGCTCATTCAGAAAGTAAGGTGGCATGAGATACAGGGAAATCTGGCTGTCTGGATATAAATTGGCTGGCCCATAGAAGACAGAGGGTGGTGATAGATGGTAAGTATTTAGCCTGGAGCTTGGTGACCAATGGTGTTCTGCAGGGATCTGTTCTAGGACTCCTGCTCTTTGTGGTTTTTATAAATGACTTGGATGATATGAAAGTTGGTAGAGTTGTGGATAGTGTGGAGGGTTGTTGTGGGTTGCATTGGAACATTGATAGAATGCAGAACTGGGCTGATGGAGTTCAACCTGGAAAAGTGTGAAGTGATTCACTTTGGTGTACCATGCTTCTTTTTCCTAGGGATGAATTTCTGTTGTGTTTCCAGAAACTCCTGCCATCGCTGTTCCACTGTCTTTCCTGCTAGGCTCCTCTCCCAGTCGATTCTACCCAGCTCCTCCCTCAAACCTCTGTAGCTGCCTTTATTGGGCTATAACTTCAACAGATGAACCAACATGTAGCAATAACTTCAACAGATGAACCAACATCTAGCTGAAGAAATTCCTCCTCATCTTAATTTTCAAAGGTCATCCCTTCACTATGAGGAAGCATCTTCTCTACATCCACTCTATCCAGGTTTTCAGTATAGCGTAAGTTTCAATGAAGTACCCCTCATCTTTCTAAGCTTCATCGATACTGACCCAGAGTCCTCTACCACTCCTCATATGTCAAGCCCTTTGTCCCCAGGATCATTCTTGTGAACCACTCATGTGAAATAACCCATTAATGTGTTGGATCTTTAGTTTGACCATATCAATAACCAATCAAAATTTAAGTGGCATTAGTAGCTGATGCACAGATTTGCCAGTCAATAAAATGAGACCACCGTGGAGATTTCTCACTAAAAGAGGCTGTCAAGTTTGAAAGCAGAAACTGCTGAGCTGTTTCTCTGTCTGTGACAGTGCGCTGCACTCCCAGGACTGTACCTGAGAGCCAAGTTAAATATATTGTTGGATATAATTTCAGTCATCTCAAAAAAAAAGACCTTAGATTATGTACAAGATCCATAGCAAGTATGACACCCTACTGCCCTCTACTACCCTCGAGGTAATTAGGGATGGACAATGAATACTGGTCTGGCCAGTGATGTATCCCTTGAATAAATATGCAAACAAAAACCTCATTTCAATCTGAACTGCCCTGCTATAAAGCAGCACTGCAGAATGGGAGCTTGTACATGTCCAATTGGGATCTCTGATGAGGAACAGGAGGGATACCAATAGCAACAGCACAAGGACAAACAGCAGCAACCCTCTTGACAGGCACATCCCTCTCCATCACACAGACATGGTGGAGACAGAGACCTAGTTCCAAGGGGGATATATGCCTGGCAAAAGGTATGTAAGTAGAGGATTGGCTTCCTCAATTGACAGATAAATAGTGCCTTGCAACAGTCAGACCTCTGTGCCATGTCTTTGCTGATATCTGCAGTCTCCTGGAAGAAAACCTCTTTCTAATGGAGTCAAGGTGGGTATGTATTATCAGTGTTGTCTAAGGTTAGTACAGCCCTGAACAGCTTCACGTCCAGACTCCAGTCAGCTGACCAAAAGTACATCTCTCAATGTGTGCTATACTATAACTGTCAAAGATGTTACTTTGATTCTGATGAGGCAACTGAAATTCTATGGATTATTGTCGTGTACGTACATGACCTTCTGCCAGTTTGGAGAAGTCTGATTGGATTCCAATGTAGAATTTAATTCCTTTAGAGGTTCCCTCCAGGGTAAGCCCTCGGATCAGGAGTATGGTCAGAATCACATTAGGTAATGTCGCAGTGAAATAAACCACCTGAGCACAGAATAAATTATTAGATATTCCCATATTCTCCATTTAAAGTATTCAACTTAACTGAATATTAAAGCAATAGGACTTTAATCGATGCAGAGAATGAAACCGAATAGAATTAGAGGAATAATAATCAGCTGGAGTACATATTTGAAACTGAGATAGGTACTGTAACTGAAATTAAATCATACATTATTTTTCTAAGATATGATATATACTCATGAAAAGTTATATGTCAAAGGGTAAGATTTTAATTCAAAGATAGGGAGTTTGCTGTCACAAGAGAGAGATTTTGGAGAGATTGTAATCCATTCTGACCTATAAACAAGCTATTGTACTTACTATGTCGCAGACTGTTCCCATCAACCCAACCACCAACAGTAATGCAAGGGGATAATAGCTTGTAAGCAAACATGAGAAGCTGAACACATACCTTCACAGGTGTGCTGTTCTATATTGCTATCCAGTAAGTTTACATCACAGCATGTTTGGTTTCATATTCGAAGTGGGTAGTAGTACAAAAAATTTGTACTTTTGGGTTAAAGATCAGGGTTCAACACATGCATGAGGGAAACAAAATTCCCCAGAGTCCCTGTAGCAGTGACTGAAATCCTTAAAATGAGGGAGACATTGCAGGAATACTGCTGTTCTTTTCCTCAGGAGAAAGATCCACAGATCTCCCTCAGGCCTGAAGTGCCAATTAAGTTTTATGAATCTCCCACTCTTCAATGAGACACTGTTAACATTACCTGGGAGATAAACCAGCCACTTCACAAATAATTTATAAGCTCTAGTTTTATTGTTATAGAAATCTGTATTTTTATAATTGTTTTAATTCTACTCAGCACTAATCATTTACCTTTCCTGAAGATTTGATTCCTTTTGATAACACCGCCCCAATTATGAGCCAGGCCAGAAACAGACAGAGGGCTAAATACCAGACGATCTCCCCAGTCTCATCCATTGAACTTGTACGGCGTAAAACCGCTTTACTGAACAAAATAACAATAGAAAACAGTTTGTCTAAGGTCAAATGTCTTTGCACAGAGACACCTTATAAGGTTAACAGGTTTTGTCTAGGTATTTTTCAATTATCCTGTTGAAAAGTGTTATTACATATCTTTGGAGCAGATAGGAAATGAACTCAGACCTGCTGGCTCAGTTGAAGGGACATTACCACCACATCACAAGGGATCTTCAAGATTTTGTTCACACTGTGAACGCTGATGAAATTCCTCAGATTCTAATTTAATTCAAAAACAAACATTCATAAGAAATGATTCATTGACTGCTTTACCATGCACAGGAACCCAGTGACTTCCTGACTATAGATATGAATACAGGAACAGAGGAAGGCTATTTAACCCCTTGAGCCTGTCCTACCATTAAATGAGTTTGTGACTGATCTGGGACCTGACCTCCACCACCTCAGCTTCGCCCTCACTCCTTAATGAAATAGATAAAAGTCTGAGATGAATAAGGAAATCTAGCAACTCAGAGACACATGCTAAAGGCAAAACTGACCGACCCCAGCAACCTCTACATCTGGACAATGTTCCTTTCAATCACTGGAGAAAAATAGCAACTAACATGCTTACAGTGCACGGGCAGGATACATCCTCATGACTGATAACTTCACTAAACTAATAACTGTTTGATGAATTGGTAATATGATGAATGTAAGCATTACTTAAATAATTCCTACTATTGTCAGTTTATTTGGCATATCAAAGTAGATAGTATCTGACAATGGATCGCAGATCTTTGTCAAACCAACCTAAGGCATGTGTGTCAAAGGAGGAGTGACTCATATCCCCCTATCAGCTTACTATCCGAGGTTCAGAAAAGATTTACAAGGATGTTGCCATGGTTGGAGAATTTGAGCTGTAGAGAGAGGTTGAATAGGCTGCGGTTGTTTTCCCTTGAGCATCAGAGGCTGAGATTTATAAAATCATGAGGGGCATGGATAGGATAAATAGACAAGGTATTTTCCCTGGGGAGGGAAGTGTCCAGAACTGGAAGGCATAGGTTTAGAGTGAGGGGGAAAGGTATAAAAGAGTCCAAAGAGGCAACTTTTTCATGCAAGAGTCATACATGTATGGAATGAGCTGCCAAAGGAAGTGGTGGAGGCTAGTACAATTGCAACATTTAAAAGGCATCTGGATGGGTATATGAATAGGAAAGTTATGGAAGGATATGGGTCCAGTGCTGGCAAGTGGGACGAGATTGGGTTGGGATATCTGGTCAGCATGGACAAGTTGAACTGAAAAGTCTGTTTCAGTGCTGTACATCTCTATGACTCTATTAATGTTGTTAATACTGTTTCAATATATTTTTATAATTATTAAAAGGACAACAGGTACTTGTATAAAACAGTTTCATTTGTCTGTTTGCGACCTCTTATCTTTGGAAAAAAGGGTTATGTCAGGTTATATCTCAACATCAATGTGTGATATACCATTTCGAAAAATGGTCATGATGCCAGCAATATATCATGGCATGTGACATAGTGGTACAAAGTTCTCAGTCTCCATCTTACTGACCTCTAGCCTCTTGCAGCATGACATGCTGAGAAACATACTACAGTACATTTGATTATTGAGCTTGAGTCCAAACGCACAATTGTCAGTGACTGTAGTGTACACTAGTAAATATGAGGAGCTATAACAAGTCTATTGAATTCTTTAGTACTGCATAACCCACATTTCATCTTTATGTTATATGCGTGAATAAAAGTGTCACAGTGTGATAGTTGCAAATCACCAGCATTTCATGCCATATCAAGTCAAGGCCAGAAAGAGAGAATACCCAAGGAACTAATAATAAAAGGGAACTTAAGCTAATTAATATCAGCAGTGAAAAAGTATTGGAAAAAACTAAGTGATGAAAAGCCAATAGATCCCCAGGACCTTCAGGGGTACATCCTCATCTGGAAAGAGGTATCTACAGAGAAAATGGACCAATGAGTGAATATGTTTCAGAATCCCTATGGTTTAGAATGTCTCAGTGAAATTAGCAAATGTACCATTACTTTCCAAGAAAAAACAGGAAAGTGAAAATAGGAACTGACTGACCAGGCAGCTGACATCAATTGATGGAAAAATGTTTTAATGTTATCATCAACAGAAACTTAACAACCCATTACAAACATGTTATACGATACATATTTACTAAATGAAAATCATATTCAATTAATTTGTTAGATGCTTTCTTGGTTACAAATAATGAAGAATTTGGATTTTCAAAGGTATTCAGTTATGTCGGAGAAAAGATTAGTGTACAAATAAAATGGTCATGGAGTTAAGGGGGCACATCAGCATGGATGGAGAATAGACAGCATGATTTCAAAAGGCAGATCATACTTGACTAACTTAATTGATCATTTTTAATGAAATAATGGATAATGCTGATGATGGAAATCCAATGTATGTTGTATATATCGATTTTAAAAATACATTTCACACATTAAAAAAACTGGTTAATAAAACTGATGCTTCTGGTATAGGAGGACCTGTGTCCAACTGTGTTTAAAAATGGCTTAAATGTAGAATACAATGAATTATAGGAATTGGTTATTGTCATAGTGAAGGATAATATACAGTGGTGTATCCCAAGGATCAATACTGGATCCATGATTTGATTTGCGTTTACTCTAAATAGCCTGACTCCAGAATGCAGAATAGTACTTCAAGATCTTGCGGAAGAAACCAGACTTCAAGAATTGGTGAGCAGTGACAATGATAGAAATTGCCTCCAACTTTAGACCATCAGACCATAAGACATAGAAGTGGAAGCAAGGCCATTTGGCCCATCGAGTCCACTCCGCCATTTAATCATACCTGATGAGCATTTCAACACCACTTACCCGCACACTCCTCGGAGGCCTTAATTCCTTGCGAAATCAAAAATTTATCAATCTCTGCCTTGAAGACATTTAACGTCCCAGCCTCCACTGTGCTCTGTGGCAATGAATTCCACAGGCCCACCACTCTCTGGCTGAAGACATGTCTCCTCATTTCCGTTCTGAATTGAACCCCTCTAATTCTAAAGTTGTGCCCACGGGTCCTAGTCTCCCCACCTAATGGAAACAACTTCCCAGAGTCCACCCTTTTAAGCCATGCATTATCTTGCAAGTTTCTATTAGATCTCCCCTCAACCTTCTAAACTCTAAACAATCCCAGGATCCTCAGTGTTCATCGTATGTTAGGCCACCATTCCAGGGATCATCCAGGTGAATCTCCGCTGGACACGCTCCAGTGCAGTGAGTCCTTCCTGAGGTGTGGGGCCCAAAATTGGACACACTACTCTAAATGGGGCCTAGCTAAAGTTTTATAAAGTCTCAGAAGCACATCGCTGCTTTTACATTCCAGCCCTCTTGAGATAAATGACAACATTACATTTGCTTTCTTAATCACAGATTCAACCTGCAAATTAACCTTTAGAGAATCCTGGACTAGCACTTCCAGATCCCTTTATACTTTGGCTTTAGGAATTTTCTTACTATTTAGAAAATAGTCCATGCCTGTATTCTTTTTTCCAAAGTGCAAGACCTCACATTTGCTCACTTTGAATTTCATCAGCCAGTTCCAGGACCACTCTCCTAAACTGTCTAAATCTTTCTGCAGCCTCCCCACCTCCTCAGTACTACCTGCCTGTCCACATAACTTCCTAAGATCATCAAGCTTCACCAGATTGCCACCAGTCCCTTCATTCAGATCATTAACATAAAGTGAACAGCTGTGGCCCCTACACCAAACCCTGCGGGACACTACTGGTCACTGGCTGCCATTCCGAAAAAGAACCTTTTATCCCAATTCTCTGCCTTCTGTCAGACAGCCAATCCTCAATCCATGCCAGTAGCTCACCTCAAACACCATGGGCGCTCATCTTACTCAGCAGCCTCTCATGAGGCACCTTATCAAAGGCCTTTTGGAAGTCTAGATAGATTATTTTTACTGGGTTTCCCTGGTCTAACTTACTTGTTACCTCTTCAAAGTATTGAAAGGTTTGTCAGGCACAACCTCCCCTTACAAAATCCATGCTGACTTGTTCTAATCTGACCCTGCACTTCCAAGAATTTAGATGTCTCATCTTTAACAATGGATTCTACAATTTTACCAACAACTTAGGTTAGGCTAATCGGCTTATAATTTTCCATCTTGAAGAAGGGGATAACAACAGCGATTTTCCAATCATCTGGGACTTTCACTGACACTAATCTTTGAAAGATCACAACCAGCACCTCCGCTATTTCCTCTGAACTCTAGGATGTAGCCTATCGAGGCCAGGAGATTTAAGAATTTTTACATCTTTTAGCTTCTCTAGCATTTTCTCTTTTGTAATGGCTACCATACTCAACTCTGTCCCCTGACTCTCCTTAATTGTTGGGATATTACTCGTGTCTTCCACTGTGAAGATTGACGCAAAGTACTTATTAAGTTCTTCAGCTATTTCCTTATCTCCCAGCACTAGCCTTCCTACATCAATTTGGAGCAGCCTAATGTCTACTTTTGCCTCTCGTTTGTTTCTTATGTATTGAAAGAAACTTTTACTACCATTTCTAATATTACTGGCTAGTCTACCTTCATTTGATCTTCTCCTTTCTTATTTCTCTTTTTGTTATTCTTTGTTTGTTTTTGTACTCTTCCCAATCTTCTGATTTCCGAGCGCTCCTGGCCACTTTATAGACTCTCTCTTTTTCTTTGACACATTTCCTGACTTCCTTTGTCAGCTATGGCTGTCTAATCACCCCCACCCCCTCACCCGATAATCTTTATTTTCCTTGGGATGAACCTCTGTACTGTGTCCTAAATTACATCCAGAAACTCCTGCCATTGTTGCTCTGTCTTCCCCACTAGGCTCTGCTTCCAGTCAATTTTCTTCAGTTCTTCTCTCATGTGCCTGTGATTATCTTTATTTAACTGTAACAACATTACATCCGATTTTGCCTTCTCTCTTTCAAACTGCAGACTGAAATCTACCATATTCTGTTCGCTGCCTCCTACGTGTTCCCTTACTATGCCTCATTACATAGCACTAAGTCCAGAATAGCCTGCTCCCTTGTGGGCTCCATCATAAGCTGTTCCAAAAAGCCATTCTCTAAGCATTCCATGAATTCCCTTTCTATGGATCCACCGGCAACATTATTCACCCAGTCCACCTACATATTGAAGTCCCCCTTGCCTTTCTGACATGTCCTGTCTATTTCCCAGTCCATCTTACACTACTGGTCTTGACCACTGTTAAGAGGTCTGCACATAACTCCCATCATGTTTTTTTGACCTTTGTGGTTCCTCAACTCCACCCACACAGACTCCAAATCATCTGACCCGAATGTCATTCAGTGCCATAGATTTAATTTCATTCTTAACTAACAAGGCAACCTGCCCCCTCCGCCCACCTCCCTGTCTTTTCGATAAGCTGTAAATCCTTGGATGTTTAACTGCCAGTCCTGAAACCCCTGTAATCACGTCTCTGTGATGCCTACATCATAATTATTCACAATGATTTGTGCCATTAATTCATCTACTTTGTTACGAATACTACGAGCATTCAGATGAAGCACCTTAATGATAATTTTCTTATCCTCATGATTTCTAGTAATAAATCCTAAGTTATCCTTCGTTTTTGCTTCATTCCTCGTCTGCCTTGAACTCAAACCCTGCACACATGCTAACTTGCTGCTTTACATGGATGAGTTCCAAATGCACAGATTTCATGTGTGATTTCATACTGAATGGCCCAAAAAGACCTGGACATTTCAGTTGTGGAAGTGACCAAGAAAAGAAACCCTGTTCAGCATCTGGAAGGGGCTGCTCTCCAATCATGTGTTGTTTCTCCCACATTTGCTACTGATAGGGTGACTAGTGCAGAAATGTGGGGGAGAAACAGCCTGTGATTGCAGGAGCAGTAAGCAGATGTGAGTGGGGGGCACATAATCCTGAGCAGCACAACAGTAATGATGTGAGAGGCTGTTGGGGAGATGTTCCTCTGGGGGAAGAGACTGCCAATGAGAGAGGCAATGAGGAGACACTGATGGGAACAAGGCTGCCATGAGGAGATGTTGCTGTGGGGCAAGCGCTGCCAAGAAGACAGTGGTTTCTGTTGGTAGAGACTACAAGGGGGAAATGGCGTTGCTAGGAGAGAAAGGCTACAATGTAGAGGCCAGGAAGAAAAGAAGGTGTAAAGGGAAAAGGCTGTGAAGGGAACAGAACAGCTTTAAACTTGTCAATTAAAAATTTACTGTTGGTCAGAAAAATGTCAAGCCTCTGAGACAATCCTTGCAAATAAATGTGACGTCTTTAGCTTAAGGCTGTGTAAATTCAAGACTGTACAGGAAAAAAAGCAGTGGATATTATTCTAATGCACACTATTATTTGGATAATTGAATACTGAATAGATTTATTTCAATAAAAACAGGTTTGTTTTTTGTGTTAACATCTCTCAAATTATTTTGCATACCATGAACACCTGAGATGCAAGGACTGTGTTAAAGTTAAACTTGCAATTTTTTTGTATGAACTGAGATCCCAAACAATGATAAACAGCTGCATTTTAATAGTGTTTTTCATGACTTGAAGATTTTTCAAAGTGTTAGTCAGTGAAGGAAACACTAGGGAAGTCTAATTAGATATTATAGTGGGAAGAAAAATAATCAAATAAGCAAACAATTAATTTAGGGGAGTCTATGGCAAAGGTGCATAACCTGAAAATTAGAGACAGAACCTTCAGGAGTGAAATTAGGAAACATTTACATAAGGCAGCTGGAAGAAGTTTAGAACTCAAATATGCAAGTAAGAATTGATGCTTGATTAAAAGCAATGTTGGATAAATTGTTAAATTAAAATCTATCGAGTCTAAGATATAGTAAAAAGGATAATAACTGCCCGGTTAAAATCCTCCAACTTCAAGCATATCCAATGAAAATGTGTTGGTTGTGACTTCACCAGTGTGGACAGGGTAGGGTAATGATTTTCTGTGCTGCAGTGTTCGTCAGTTATTTTTGAAAGAAGCTTTAGTTTCTAACTTCTGCCTATTGCCTTATACTGATTAAAATACTGCTGTGCTGACAATATTAATGCTTATCGTGGGTGCGCTGATTATATGTTTAATGGAGGATGATAATTGAGGACTCTTCAAATTCTGCTTTTGAGTTCGGTCTCAGTTCCATACTTGTCAACACGTGTACAGAAGATAATGTTACTGCCTGACTGCATCACCTAATGAAAGTGTGAGTGAGAATGGAAAAGGAACCCCTGAAAATCAAAAAAAAACATCAAAATGGAGCATTCAAAATCTAAAAGAAGCTTTTGAAAGAAAGATATTTGACCTCTGTGAAATGTTTATTCAGGCCAAATGGACAGGTAGATGGCAAATGGGATTTCATCCAAAGACACATGAAGTGATGCTTTTTTGGCAGAAGTGATGAGTAGAGGTAATACAGATTTAATGGCATTGTTCGAAAGAGCTTACGTGATTAAAAGTTGTTGGCAGTTGTTTCGCATTGATCATTGAAGGCAGCAAGATATTGGAATGTAAATGTGAAGAATTGATTAATACAGACAGGAAGCAGACAGCAATGTTTTTAAATTGGCAGGCTGGCCAATAAAAAACAGAACAGTCAAAGAAATGTGTCAGTGTAGTTCAATTCCCTGAGGGGTGTGCAGCATTGAGGTATTCATGCCACTCCCTAGTTCATCAGATCATGGTAATGTATTCCTTATATCCACCTGAGCCATCCTGGGCCATCACAGCATCCTCAATTCCAGCTACCTCCTCAAATAATAACTCATTCTTTCATCTCTTCACCTCTGAGACATTACCCTTTGGTAAAGTCAGGTTGTGGAAGACATGCAAACAACTATGATGCCGGACACATTGTTTATAGTCTACAGCACGGTACTTCATCGGTCGAAGTATCTTCCTCAGTAGCCCTATTGTGATGGTTTTGTGCCTTTAAGAGAGATGTATTATCTGCTGTTTCTCTTGCAGAGAGGTGTTGCCACAGAGACCAGACTGTCTGCTGCAGGCAAACAGTTGGTAAATAGTTTGGCAATATCCCTCAGTGTTTTTTTTCATGAGACAAAAGAGGCATAAATGGGTGAAGGGTTCATACAGACCCAGGAAAGGTTTAGCTTTTCTTTTAGTTCATGAGATGGTTTCTTCTGCTGCTGAGCTAACAGCTTGACTTCTCTGCTGTTAGAGTCTTAGGTGAAAGGCTTCCTCTTTGAAATAATATCAGGTAGACTATTTCCTTCAGTATTTTGTTCTGTTGGACAGGAGAGAGGCAGCACATGACAACTTTAACTGTTTTACTAAATTGCCTTGTCAAGTGTGTGTTTATGGGATGCTCCTTATATTGGAACAGTTGATAATGTTTCACTTAAGTACGAATCATCCTGTTAAGTATTTCAAAACAGTTAAAGTTATGCCATTTATTTTTGTATTTTAATTGCGTCATAAGGATAATGTTTGTTTTGATTAATGCCGAGTAGTCGACTAATCAAATCAAATCTGGAAGACAGCACCTTACACTAGTCTGGAAATAAATATTAAAGGTAGGGTCGAGGCTATCTCTTTACTATATCTTAGAAGGGTCTGGTCTCGTCCATAATACTGTGGTCTGCTTTAGAATGACCCCTGTGGAAGCACGCACAGTGCAGTACAACAACCCCACATCAGTCTGTGGATCCTCATGGGTGTCTACTGTATAAACTAACACTCTGAAAGAGTTAATGTTTGAGCTACATTGATCTCCACCCAATCTGCTGATGTCCCACAATTCTGGGTTAGGAAATCAATTGGAGTCTGAACTGGTCTCCTGATGGAGATACACATGTCTTTGCTGCATATGGCTGATAATAAATCAAAATGCATTAAGGATTAGTGTAACCTGTACGTAGTTACTGTCATGTAATAAAATACACTGTGTAATCTAAGGCAAGTGCTGAGACTTACTCATGATCCATCGTACTCATAACTTGCTGGTGAGATAACTAACCCAGCACCTGAAAGTGGAGAAATTATTTGTTGAAGGTTAATTAAACAGTGAGAATGTGACTTTTTTGCCTCTCACCCGATCAAGTTCACCCATCTACCAATCTTTTCACCAGCTCTGAGAACAGAATATCCCACCCTTTATTTTGTTTGACTGGAGAATCTAGAACATGGAAGTCTAGCCTCAGGATAAAAGGTCACTTTCTGAGCACTAGGCTAAGCAGAAATTCATCAGATTGTGTTGAACGCCAGGCTGGAGGAGCCTCTACGTATTCTTTCTGCCCTTGTAACATATTTCAGTTTTGTCACTGATATTAAGGGCAAAACTCTATATAAATCTAAGTAGTTGTTGTTAACATCCTTTTAAAACTATATTCCAGGGTCCGAATGGTATTAAGGGAGACTAAATTTGGTATTGTTTTCAATATTGTCTCTCATTCTACTCATTTTTTATAGGAATAAAGCTTTGTGAAATAGTCAATGCTGATGTGATTCCCTTGTGGGCTGATTTGGTTTGAAGGAGTTCCTGACGGTGCTTCATTGACAGCCTGACATTGCTCTGTTAAAACTACCTGGGTTAGTCTCTCCCAGTGAATTCAGCTCCTTCATATCTGTGCACTCCCAATTTCCCTAATAAATTTCCCTGGATTATGGGTTAAACACAATACTATATTCAATTGATAATTCAAAGAAAGGGAGATCGGTCTTCAAACCCAAATATATAAGAAAATAAATATTTGTTTGATAAAATCTACACTGCTTAAATTCCTGTTAAAAGGAAAGCTGCGGTGTTACAAACCAGGGAAATACAAACTAAAGCAGGAGCCCCTGTTAGTATACAAGAGGAGAATAATGTAAATCTTGACTCCAATCAAACAGCTTCTCTCTCATTTACCAACGAACTATCCCAGGAGGAGTTGTTGGCCCAGCTATGCAGATTAGAGGTGTAGCTCTCTGAAATGTACTTACTCCTCGTATTGCTCACTCGGACCATGGTGAGGAATGGAGATTTCTGATCCATTTCGACAAGTTTCATTGTTTGTCTGCAGCCATGTTATATTAACAATTTCAAAATATCCATTGTCCAGAGAGAAATTGCAGATTGGATCTGGAAATTATGGAACAAGTTTTTAAAGGATAATTTACTTACTTAGGACGTACAGATTATTAGGAGGGCAGGCATTAACTGCTAATCTTAGTTGTGCAGGTCATTAGGCCTCTTTAGATGGCAGTTAACGGACAACCGCATTTGCTAAGATAAAACAGTTTATTATAGACCAGTCTGCCAATGAGGTACAGTCAACAATTCAAGAGTCTCCTGGTCACGTTCAACGAAGTCAACATTTTATTTCCAGTTTTTTGCTCAAATTCTTATATTTCAAATTCTAGTGATATAATTAAGGTCATTGTTCCACTCTGTCTGAATCAGTTTAATCCCTTTGCATGGCAACATTACAGATGGATCAGAACACAGAGTTATAGTCTGTACGCTGCACTCACACAGAGCCCAGCTCGGGCAAATCACTCTGTTTGCAATGGTCAATTTCACGGATTTTGAACTGCTTGTCACTGATAATATTGCATTCAATTATTAAGCGTGACTTCAATAACTGTTGATTTATCACACAAGATTTCAGAACTGGCAAGAACATGGACAAGAGTATACTACAGGACTTCAACATATTTCCAATGAAGGCTCAGTGAAGAACTTAAACAGAAAGAGTGATTATTGAATGAACCTCTGAGTGCACACGATCAGGGTGCACAAACCTCTCGGCATCATATCATCCCATAAATAGCAGCTGCAGTTTTGCCAATTTCCTTCTGTTTCTTCCTCCTATTTAGTAAACCTTGTTTCTACTACTTTCTGGTTTGGAGACAGAATTTCAAACAGACACACAATGATTGGGCAATGAGAGCGGACGGACAGACTTGAAAGTAGAAGTTTTCAGAAAAATCAAAAGCAGCAACAGAAATGCACGGCATTGACAGAGAGCAGTGTTTTGGATGAAAATGAAATGTGTGCATTTAGGAAAAACAGGAAATGAAAGGGCATTAGTGAATAATGTGGCGCAAGGAAGAGGTGCTTGCTAGAAGCACAAATTCAATTGCAAAAAGTGCTTAGCATAAATTAGATCAATGAGTATAAATCAAATTTATATATGACCTAATAACAAATATTGTTACCAATATCATTTATCAGGATGGGTCTTTTTCCTAGGGTGGGTGAGTTCAAAACTAGGGGGCATCGTTTGAATGTGAGGAGTAAGATTTAAAAATGAAATAAGGGACAACCACAGAGATGTGGAATGAAATGCCACAGGAAGTGGTGGATGCAGGTACATTTACAACATTTAAAAGACATTTGGATAAGTACATGAATAGGAAAGGTTTGGAGGGATTTAGACCAAAAGTAGGCAAGCAGAAGCATGTTAGTTTGGGAACACAGTTGGCATGGACTGTTGGATCAAAGGATCTGCTTTCATAGTGTATGACTCTATTACTCATAATTGCATCAATACCATAGTAAGAACAAAACTCTGGGATAGTGATACTAGAGAAAAATAATCAGTCCTCTGAGCACACACAATGTGTGCATAAACCTCATCAGTATCACATGATCCCATAAACTGCAACTACAGTTTTCCCAATTTTCATCTGTTTATTCTTCCTATTTGGTAAACTTCTTTTCTTTTCTACGTTCTAATTTGTGGGATAGAACATGAACCAAACACAAATTGTGTTGGACGGTGGCAGCAGCAGGACAGATTAGGAGTTTCAGAACATACAAAGGCAAGAAAGGAAATGCCAAGACAATGAGATGCAGCAGTGTTTTGGATGAAACTGAAATGTTTGCATTTGGAAAAGATTGGAAAAGAAAGGGCATTAGTGATGAAGGTGGTGTCAGAAAGAAGTAGGAAGAAGTGTTTGATAAAAGCACCAATTCAAATGCACTTGAGACAAACTAGATGATTTATGAGTTCCAATTAAAATTATATATGATCTAACAATAAATAGTATTGCTGATATCATTAGTTCAGAAAAGATAGAACAGGATGTTGCCAGGAATGGAGGGATTCAGTTATAAAGAAACACTGGGTGGACTGGGACTTTTTTGTGCAAAGTAGGAGGATGAGAGATTACCTTATTGAGGTTTATAAAATCATGAGGACATGGATAAGGTGAATAGCAATAGTCTCTTCCCTAGTGTGGGCGTGTTCAAAACTTAAGGGTATATTTTTAAAAGATGAGAGGAGAAAGATTCAAAAATGACATGAGGGGCAACTTTTTCATACAGAGAGTGGTTCGTATGTGGAATGAACTGCCAGAGGAAGGATGGATGCAGATACAGTTACAACATTTGCAAGACATTTGGATAAATACTTGAATAGGAAAGAATTGGAGGGATGTGGGCCAGACACAGGCAAGTGGGACTAGTTTAGTTAGGGAATATGGTCGGCATGGACTAGTTGGACCAAAGGGTCCATTTCCAAACTGTTATGACTTTGCAACTCTAACTTGAAATGGTATCAATACCAAAGGAACAACAAAACTTTGGGATAATGACAGTAGAGTGAAAGAACCTAACCTCAGGAAATCAAGAATTAGAATCAGTTTGGGTGGATCTCAGTAAAATCAAGGGGAGAAAGCACTTGCGTACATTATTACACAGCCCCCAACAGTAGCTGCAGAGTAGGGTAGAGTGAATGTCAGGAGACTTGTGCTCCATGTAATTTGGGTAATCATTGATCATTGACAAATTTACTCTTCATATAGACTGGGCAAACATTAATAGCAGTGACAGCTTGCAGGACAAGTACAGAGAAAGTTCGCAATTGATCTCCTAGATCAGTGTGTTCACGAATCAACGAGGAGGCAATTTTGGATCAAGCATTCTGTATGAGAAAGGACTAATTAACACCCCTGTAGAGAAGGACCCTCTAGGGAAGACTGACTGACAGTAATATGAAATAGTTTAACATTGAAATGCTTTCACAATCAGTCAAATCTCGGGCCTTGTATCTAAATAGCAGACAGGTCAACTATGATAGACTGGGAAACTCAATTAAAAGTTGAGGTAGTAGGTAAGCAGAAGTAGAATTTGAAGACAATCTACGATAAATATAATTTAATGTAAAATCCACACTTTATGTACATTCCTTTAAGGCAAAAACACTGCACAGAAAATGTAGTCCAACTGTGGTGACAAAGAGACGTAAAGACAACATTCAATGCAAGTTAAAATCTAAGAATATTGCCCTAAACGGTAGTGAGCTGAGGTTTGGGGTATTGAAGACTTCAGTAAAGGACAAGAAAAGAAAAATGAAAATCAGAATTGGCTAACAAGAGAGACATGAAAGCAGATTTTAAATGTTTCTGTGGGTATATGAATCTGAAACAATTAGACGAAAGAAAAATATGCCCATTTGATGCAGAGAGAGGTGAAATTGCGATTTGACAAAGATTTTGAAATTAATGAACATAGTCCAGCCATTTCAGAAAAAAAGAAGGAAGAATAGACCGGTTAGCCTAGTGGGCAAAATGCTGGATTCTATCATAACAGTAACACACTTACAGATGATGGAGTAGATCCAATTTACAGGAGTCATAGTTATGTTTTACAAACCTTCCCTCATTTAAAATGAAACTAAAATGTTCCTGAGAGGAGAATGGTGGGAAGACTATGGCTCTGCTCAGAAATTAGGACATCATGAACAACAAACCAAACCCAAAACTGACTGAAAATCAAATTGGTCAGACTATTGAGTACAGGAGTTGAGAAGTCACGTTGCAGCTTACAGGACATTTTTAGGCAAATTTTATAATATTGCGTGCAATTCTGGTCTCCATCCTATTGGAAGGATGTTGTGAAACTTGAAAATGTGCACAAAAGATTTACAAGGATGATGCCAAGGTTGGAGATTTGAGCAATAGGGAGAGGTTGAATAGGCTGGGGCTGTTTTCCAAGGAGCGTCAGAGGCTGAGGGGTAGGATAAACAGACAAAGTCTTTTTTCTGGGGTTGGAGAGTCCAGAACTAGAGGGCACAGGTTTAGGGTGAGAGGGGAAAAATATAAAAGAGACTTAAGGGGCAACTTTTCTATGCAGATGGTGGTAAATGTATGGAATGAGCTGCCAGAGGAAGTGGTGGAAGCTAGTAGAATTGCAATATTTAAAAGGCATCTGGATGGGCATATGATTAGGAAGGGTTTGGAGAGATATTGGCTGGGTGTTGGCAGGTGGGAGTAGATTGGGTTGGGATATCTGGTCGGCATGGACAAGTTGGACCGAAGGGCCTGTTTCTTTGCTGTACGTCTCTATGACTGTGGAGAGAAAGTGAGAGAGCGAGAGAGCAAGAATGAGAGTGAGAGACAGAGAGGGATAGAATGCAGTTGCTCTGAAGGCAAGAAATAACTTTTTGTGTTAGCAGCCAATTCTGGTAAGAGTTGACTCTGCTGGTATCTTGGGGTTTTGCTGCCTAGATTAGAAAACGTTTTAGGAATTAATTGTTAAATGGTGTATGCAGAACCTTTGTTCTTCCACTGACCCTTCTTCAACTAGCCCAACAAGACGTAGAAGAAAGTGAGGAATGCAGATGCCAGAGAGTCAGAGACCAAAAGCATACTGCTGGAAAAGTACAACAGGTCAGGCAGCATCTGATGAATACGAGAGTTGACATTTCGGGCATAAACCCCATTCTGAAAGAAGGGCTTCTGTCCAAAACATCGGCTCTCCTGTCCCACTGATGCTGCCTGACCCGCTGTGCTTTTCCAACCCCATACTTTTTGATTTCAACTGGGTGTGGCCAGCCAATCATGTATTGCCCATGACCATCATAGTTGTACAGTGCCATCACAGAGCAGTTTCTGTCAGAAGGCCAGCAGAATGCCTTGTATTCAAGAGCAAAAAATACCAGCTTTATATGAGGGGAACAAATATGAGACCACCTGACATTTACACATTGCTTCTGCAACTCTCACTCTCCCCTGCTGAATTGCAGAATTTCAATTGGCACATGGTCTGTTCCTGCGTCATAAACCCGATGTGATCCTGGCAACCATATTGATGAGCAGGCAGCAAGATGTTTGCATCTCACCTTAACTGGGCACAGACAAATTGTGCAGTACAATTCCCTGCTGTCAGAACATTATTAGTCAGCAATTTTAACACACTGAAGTTAATGAAAAAGTTGAAATTTAAGTCAGAATTCAGACAATTTACAATTGTCTGTTCTGATATAATGTATATTTATAGCCCAAAGTGTACTAAATTCCCGGCAATAGAAATTATTATTTTCATGAATGCTTACGCTATATTAAAAAAAAGGTATCGTTGATTATCCTTGGAAATCCAATGACTCAATAATATTCTTGCTACTGACATCTATGCAAGATGTTCTATGCAAAACGATTGTCCATTTCTCTCACTCACTCAGATTGACAGAATGAGCAATCAGTCCCAACAGAATTGAGCACTGTCCCTTTGAGAGTCCTGCTGCATGTTTCATCCACTCCCCACCAACTGAAGCACTCTACTCACAGCAATGGTGATTGGAAGGATGCAAACAGGTAGTACAGACTGTAGGCGAGGACACAGGTATATGAAATGTTGTCAAATGCTGTAAATACAATGGTATTTATGCCCAAACCTTAAAATTAAATAAGAAGCATGAGATTAGTTTTGAAACTGTTTTGAAATAAATTAAGAGACATTGAACCATAGAGTCCTACAGCACGGCAGCAGGCCCTTTGGCCCAAACTGCCCCATGCTGACCAAAATGTCACTCTACAAAATACCCTGGAAGAACTGCAACAAACATTACATTGGATAGATGGGCAGGAAAATTGCCACCAGGATACACGAGCACCAAGTAGCCACCAAAAGACATAACCAACTATCACTGGTATCCTTACACACAGATGAAATGGGACACTAGTTCGACTGGGACAATACATCCATCCTGCGACAGGCTAAACAAAGACACCCATGGGAATTCCTAGAAGCCTGGCATTCAAACCGAAACTCCATCAGCAAATACATCGATCTGGACCCCATTTGGACTTAGAAAAAGAACCAGAAGATATCACCCATCATGACAGACTGAGACTCGTAAAGAGAAAGTAGGACAGAACACCAGCGCTTCAACAGAGGCTCACTGATTATGTTACCTAGCAAAATGTCTGAGAACAAATGTACCAACGCAGCGAGCAAACTTACAACCTGAACCACAACCTGAGCTACTAACCTTCTCAAAAATTGCAAATGTCCATCTGTCCTAATCCCATTTCCCTGCACTTGGCCCATATCCTTCTAATTCTTTCCTATCCATCTATTTGTCCAAATGGCTTTTAAATGTTGTTAATATACCCACTTCCACTGGCAGCTCATTCCATATGCATACCACTCTCCTTATGAAAAAGGCTGCCCTTCAGTTTTATTCCCTTTTATTCTTTTCCTCTAACCTTAAACTGATGCCCTTTGGTCCTCAATTCCCCAATTCTGTGAAAAGACAGAGCATTCACCCTACCTATGCCTCTTATCATCTTATACACCTCTATAAGATCCTCCCTCAGTCTCCTACACTCTAAAGAAAAAAGGTCCTAGCTTGTCCAAGCTCTCCCTATAACTCAGACCATTGAGTCCAAGCAACATCCTTGTAAATTTCTACTGCACTCTTTCCAGTTTAATAACATATTTCCAATAACAAAGTGACCAAAACTGAACACAATACTTCAAGCGCAGCATCACGAATGTCCTGTTTAACTGCAACATAACTCCCCAATTTCTATACTCATTGGCCAGACTGATGAAGGCCAGTGTGCCAAAAGCCTTCTTCACTGCCCTATCGACCTGTGACTCCACTTTCAGTAAACTGGGAATCCCTGAACTCTAAGATCCTTCTGTTCCACTCACTCCTTACAGCCTTACCATTCACCATGAAACTCCTACCTTGATTTGATTTTCCAAAATGCAAGACCTCACGCTTATCTATATTAAGTTCCACTTGCCATTTCTCGGACCACTCCCAGCTGATCAAGGTCCTGTTGCAATTTATGATAACCTTCCTCACTCTCCATTATACCACCTATTTTAGCGTCGTCAGCAAAGTTACTAATCACGCTTTGAACATTCTCATCCAAATCATTCATATAGATAACAAACAGTAATGGGCCAAGCACCAACCTCTGAAGCATTCCACTTGTTGCAGTCCAACAAGCAGCTTTCTGTTATTACCCACTGCTTTCTACCATCAAGCCAATTGTGGATCCAATGTGCCAGCTCCAACTGGATTACATGCGATCTAGCCTTTCAGAGCAGCCTACCATGTGGAATCTTATCAAAGGCCATACTGAAATCCATTTTGACTATGTCTACCGCCCCACCCTCAACCACCTTCCTGGTCACTTCACCAAAGGCTGCTAACAAATTTGTGAGGCATAGTCTCTCATTCACAAAACCATGCTGACTACTCCTAAACAAACCGTTTTTCCAAACGCATGTACACCTTAACCCGTAGAATCTTCTCAAGCAACTTACCTACCATACATGTTAGGCTTACTGATCTATCGTACCCAAGCTTTTCTTTACAGCCCTTCTTGAATAAGGGCACACCATTCCTCCTCACAGAATTAGCTGGTAGACAAAATCAATCTTATCTAGTTGCCAGTTGGCATTGCAATTTCTGTTGTTGTTTGTATTTCCAGAGGATTATGTGTGCACGTGATGGATGAATATAAGCTGTACTTTAATTCCAAGAACCTTAATTTGGATAGATATGTTTCTAAATTATTGAAATGTAAAAATCTTGAGTCATTCAACTTCAAATGTCGCATTTTCATTGCATTTGCAACAAAAATCCTGAACAATATAGGCTGAGATTTTCAGGATTCCAGATATACTGTCATCAGTTATGTATTTTAGAAGGGATTGAAATGGATGTTGATCTAAGAAATAATTTACTAATAAAGCCAATAGTCTGAGATTTTACTGGCCTGTCCCAGTGTCATACCAAAGGCAAAGGAGCTGCTCCGAATCCTATGTAAACAGCAAACTACTCAATGAGGCAGCATGTCTTAACAGCAAGGCGAGAACATCGAGGACATTACCTTTCACTGTGAATGAAAATAAGAAAGGTATCCACTTATAGTCTTTTGCATAAACGTAAGACATCTCTAAGCACCTTACAGATAATTTATAAGGGGAGGAAACGGCCTGGTGGTATTATTGCTGAACTGTTAATCCAGAGACCAAGATAATGTTCTGGGAACCAGGGTTCGATTCCTGTCATAACAGATGGCAAAATTTGAATTCAATACAAATCTGGAATGAAGAATTTAATGATAACTCATAAAAAGGTTGACTCTTTATTTTTTACAGTTGGAAAAGACCATTTCAATTAGTTCTTGTATTACAGACTATAATTGCTGTTTCTTGTCCTTTTTTGTGTGCAATAAACTGGCTTATTTATAAGATAGAGTAAATGATAGCATCTTACATTGAGTTTGAAAGTGATGTAGTTCAATCAAAAATGATTATATTAAATATAAACAAAGGGATTTAATAAACGGTGAAGATAAAGATTAGTTATGGGTGGATTACGACCCAAAATGAAAGGTACGACAGTAGACATTTAATGGTTAACACTGAAAGACAAACAAAGATGATGGAATACCACAGGTCACAACAGCATATGTTTTTGGTGGGGATAGATATTATATGGAACTGTAGGCTAATCCACAACATTCCTGTACACTCCCTGACCTCATTCCCAAAGCATGGAGCATTGGTGGGTGTTAAAGTCAGTAACTCTCTCATCATACACAAATAATTAATGGTCAAATGATTTGTTAAAGACTCAGTTGACCACAGTATTACACTGCGCACACCATCAAACAGTTGGTGTAGGCAGGAGCGTGATTCCTTTCTTATAGCAATCAAGTTGTCTGGTATCATCACTGGGTGGGATGTTCTTCATGGTGTTTCATAAGTGCCCACCTGTAGTGCTTTAAGGCTCGCTTTGGATTCTGAGCTCACTGCTGATTCTGCCTGGATGAGGTGGGAGGCATACCAGCTAATTTCACTCTCTGTAATTAGCAATGAAAATACATTCTTTTAAAGCACAGAAACCTCCCAAGTATAGTGTTCCAACTGCAGGTAACAAAACAAATCTAAGATCATAATGGATCAAAGGAAGACATCTGTAAAGTGTCAAAAAGAAAGTAAATAAAAGATTCAGAGCATTTTAGTAAAGGAGAACCAAGGAAAACATTGATAAAATGGACTATGAAACTAAACGAGTGAGAAACAAAAGCAGAGTGTAAATGTTTTTATATACATGTAAAAAGGGATAGAACAGCAAAAGCAAACGTAAATCCATTAGAAGCAGACACAATTCCAGCCCACTTAGAAAATATGATTGGATTTGGAAGAGTCTACATGGATTTAGGAAAGGAAAATCATCTTTGACAAACCTGGGAGAGTTTAAGGATCTAAATAATATATTAAATAAGAACCGATAGATGTTGTCGGTTTAGGTTTTCAGAATGTTTTCAAAAAGGTTCCACACTGGAGTGAAAAAAATTAGAGCACATGGGAGTTGGGGAAGGAATATATTAGCATGGATTGAGAACTGATTAATGGACATGAAAGAGTATAAGAACAACTGATTCAATTTTAGTTTAGTAAGCTTCAATTAGTGTGGTTCCAAAGGGGTCAGTGTTTAGGCTCCAGCTATTTATAATCTGTAGGAATGATTTGAAGAAAAACAAAATACTGCAGAGGCTGGGAATCTTAAAGAAACAAACAGAACACTCGAGAAACTCAGCAGGCCTGGTAGCATCCGTGCAGAAAGAAAGAGTTAACATTTTGAGTTCATTATGACTCTTCAGTCAGGGTTCAACATCATATTTCCAAATTTGCAGATGGAGTTTAGAAGAATGATAGGTGATCTAATGCCATCATACAAAAGTCTTGCAGGGATTGACATGGTCAACGCAGGAGGAAGGTTTCCTATATTACAATAAAGGGTGAGTCATTTTGGACTGTAATTTTTTGGAATTTCATCAATCAATCAAAAATAGGGGCAGTGAATATTCAGAAATCTTTGCCCCAAACGACAATGAAAACTCAATAGTTGAGCTTGCCCAAGGCTGAAACTGATTTATGCCTATAAATCAAGGGACACAAGATTATTACAGGAAACTGTTGTTTTACTTAAATCTCATTGCAAAGCTATCTGTTTGAAAATAGTACACAAACATGCTTACATTATGAACGTGGAGTAACAAAGGTCTTTCACCAGTTTGGATAACAAGGAGACTCCCCTGTTCCATTAACATCTCCTTAAGATAATTATACTGGAAAAGGTCTTCACTAATTCACTCACTCAAGTTTCAGAGGTTCTTGCAGATCCCAGCAGAATCACCTACAACATCATGTTTACAAATAGGTTCTGTCAAATTCAGAAGTCAACAAACGGATCTCTCCAGCATCTCCACTCTGTCTACCTCAATTAATGACATCAAGTCATACAGTGTTACAGCATAGGAAGATGCTCTTCAACCTATTGTTTCTGTACCAGTTATCAAGAACTGATCTACTCTAATCCCATTTCCCAGCACTTAGCCTTGTATCCTTTGATGTTTCAAGTGATCATCTAGACTGTTTTTAAATGCTGTAGTGGTTCCTGCCTCTACCACTGTTTCAGAAAGTGAATTTGAAACAGTGAAAGGGGATATTCCACTGTTTTAATTGTGAACAACATCTCTGCAAGGCGATCTAACACCAACATCTGGTGAAGTAAATATAGTGACTATATTCATGGGTATAAAACACAATTGCTCATTTAAACTGTTGCCAAATCAAGACTGCTCAGAACACTAATCTTGTAACATGGGCACAGCTTTCCACACTGCATCCGGTCCAAGGCTGGCAAACTGCCCAAAGGAAGTTTCCAGGAAAAACATTGGCATCCCAGTGACTGCCAGCATCAGAATGTAGGGAATAAGGAAAGCACCTGCAAAATATAGAAAAGGGAAAGTCAAATAAATTGCTTGAATATTAATGTCACCAGGTTTCATAACTAATAGTTCATTTCGTATTAATACTGGAATGAAATGTTGTTGACAGAAGAGTGTGGCTGCAGATTGTAGATTGCGTCTTTTTTTGTATTTAGATCCTGTGTACAATCAACATTCAGGGACCTATACAACAGTGTTGCTCCTAAAACCTTAGGTCAGCCACACCTGCTGATTTCTCCAGCATTCTCTATTTGTTTTACGCACCGAGCATGCGCGTTATTTTGCTTTTATTTAGCTTTGATAATTGTACTTGGCAGCCTCAGGATGACTGTCAGGAGGAAAATGCATGATTCCAATGGCCAGGAGGTTGGAAAGGGCCTCTTTATAGGATTGAAGCTTGGAATGAAAATACAATCAGTGCAGTCGAATGATGCTACTGACATTGATTCCATTTTCCTCAGGAGAGCTGTTTCTGTCATGCTTGTGGACCAGGGAAAAGAATCATGAATGTAGCAAAACAGTGTGACACCATAAGGCTTCCTGTAAGGAGGGCAATCTTTCCAGGAGTGTCAGAGAGATTCTCCAAGTTTGGGATGATGCACCACATTCTCCATTTCGTCCTGGCCATTGGAGAGCTGCAAAGTTACCTCTGTGCACCATTTCCTGTCTTGGAAAGAGGAAGGGTCAGAAACTGGAAAGAGGAGATAGGGACAAGGTGACATTGACCCCATCGACATGGGTACGATGAGATTGTGAGGCTATCCTTCAATGAACACAGACTTCCCCACCCTAACACACACCAATCATTCACCAGCATCACACTCATTTCAAACTCTTCCACCAGGAAATCCCTGCACCAAAATTAATCAATAAATAAAAACCACCAAAAATCTTCACAAGCCAGCTTTACACCACTGAACTCTTCACCATTGTGTGCAAGCCTTTACTGTCTTTCAGATATTGCCACCCAGCCCAATGTTACATTCCTGCCCTCATGACTGAAGCTTGACTGGTGCAATGTGCTGACTCTCACAGCAGGAAACTACAGATGGCCATGCATGGTATCTTCAAACGCCTACATGATTTGAGGACCTGATTTCAGACTGGAGCGGTACAACGACCTGGTGGTTAGAATAGAATCATTGAGTCATACAGCACAGATATAGACACTGCAGTCCAACTCGTCTATGCCAACCAGACATCCCAATCTGACCTAGTCCCATTAACGTCTGGCCCATATCCCTCCAAACCTTCCTCCTCATGTATCTGATATAAAAGTTGCCTTTCCAGTTTTGTAATTGTATCAGCCTTCACAACTTCCTCTGGCAGCTTGTTCCATAAAAGCACCTTCCTCTGCATGAAAACATTGCCCCTGGATTCCCTGTTAATTCTTTCCCCACTCCCTTTAAACCTTTGCCCTCTAGTTTTGGACATCTGCACCTTGGCTATTCACCCTATCCATGCCCCTCATAATTTTATAAACCACCCTAAGATCACCCCGCAACTCCAATAATCTAGGGAAAAATGCCCAGCCTATTCATGATTTGGAGGAGCCAGTATTGGACTGGGGCAGACAAAGTTAAAAGTCATACAACACCAGGTTATAGTCCAACAGGTATTTGGAAGCACTAGCTTTCAAAGCGCTGCTTCTTCATCAGGTGGTTATGAATCAGGACCTATGACACAGAATGTATAGCAAAAAATTATAGTGACACAATGATATGTTGAACACACCTAGATTGTTAAATTTTTCATCTTTTTGAATGGGTTTGCTGGTTTCGGTTCTTTAATATGTAAATCCCAGAACTTCTTTTCAGTCACATTCTCCAGATAACTTAAGGTTTTATCACAACAGGTGACATCTCAGCTCAGAGAATGCCTTGATTTCGCTGCACTTTGGATGCTGCCTGAACTGCTGTGCTCTTCCAGCACCACTGATCCAAAATCTAGTTTCCAATATCTGCAGTCATTGTTTTTACCACCTTATAGGTGTGAGGGTTTGAGTCTGTCTGTATCCCAATCTTGAGTAAAACTGGTTCTATTTCCAAAGAAGAACGTTTTTAAAAATTGTCCTCCTTCACACTCACCTGATGAAGAAGCAGCGCTTTGAAAGCTAGTACTTCCAAATAAACCTGTTGGACTATAACCTAGTTTTGTGATTTTTAACTTTGTCCAATCTATTCAGCTTCTCCCAATGGATCAAGCCCTCCAATCCCAGCAACATTTCTGTGTCCTCTCAAGTTTAACAATGCCTTTTCTATAGAAGAGTGACCAGAATTGGTTTCAGTACAGTATTACATAAGTGGTCTCACCACTGTCCAGACCAGTTTATCCTGACGATCAACAATGATAACTAGACGACCCTAAGTGGCCTGGCCAATGTTTTGGAGAGTCACAAAGTACATCCTAACTCCTATACTCAATGTACTGACCAATGAGGGTAAGTGTACCAAACGCCTCCTTCACAATCCTGTCTACCTGCGACTCTGAAGGAACTGTGAAGCTGCATCCCTCGGTCTCTGCTCAGCAGCACTCTGCAGGGCCCTACCATTAACTATATAAGCGCTGCCCTGTTTGCCCTCTCCAGTTTCCTTCCATTTGCCCACAAGCCTGTATCTTGACTTTGCTCTGAGCAATGTGTACAATCGCTACTTCACAACGGTTAGCAACCTCCGCCTCTAGGCACTTTCACTATCTTTTCCCTTCATTCTTATTCCCTTTTGTTCATAACATCAAAAACACCATTTTCCTGCGCCTTTCAGTGCTGCAGTTAGCTTTTTGACTCTCCTCGCAAGACTTCCGCCAACACATCCTGTTTGGACTACATTACCCATGGTGCCGTTAGCCATCCCTGCACTTGCGCAATGCAGTCCAACGTTTGGTCTTAGATGGACTGCCCGCGATGCCTCATGGGAGTTGTAGTTCTGACGTGCGTTCGCGCTCCGCAGCAGCTGGTGGCCAACGGCCAGGAGTTCGAATTGGAGCGCGCGAGACCCAACGAACGACGGTCACGTGGTGCGGCTTGTGTTGTTGGAGTGAGTCTGTAAATACCGGTGGGAATACACTCCCTCAATCAACATCCTCCTCATTATATAAACTACCCCGATCCTGTCCATCAATTACTTCCAGTGACGGCTCTCCCACAGTTAAATCTGGCCTTTACTGCCCTACCCCCATTGGAAAGTTACAGAGATAGCGGCTGGAATCCTTCTGCCTATCAACTATTCACACCGGGATTCCCAGTTTAGAGAGCGGCAACATCCGGGCTGTTCACACTGTGGGGAGGTTACAGCTTCTCCCCACGTCTGCAGGAGTTCCCGCTGGGTGCTCTGGTTTCCTCCCACAGTCTGAAGGTCTGCAGTTTAGATGCTGTCTGACCTGCTGCGCTTTTCCAGCAACACATTTTCAGCTCTGGTCTCCAGCATCTGCAGTCCTCACTTTCTCCAGGTCTGCAGTTTAGTGCGACTGGCCATGCTGAATTGTCCCTAGTCTTCAGGGATGTCCAGACCAAGTGGATAGGCCACGGGAAACGCAGGGATACAGGGATAAACAATGCAGAGATGATGGGCCGAATGGCCTCTATTTGCATTGGAGGGATTCTCTGATTCTTTGTGAGATGCATAATTTGACATGAGCAGTAGTAGTATGGACGATCATTAGTTGAATAGCGATGTTAAGTGCATACACTATATGGGTGGCACAGTGGTTAGCACTGCGCAGGGACCTGGTTTCAATTCCCACTTCGGGCAACTGTCTGTGTGGAGTTTGCACATTCTCCCAGTGTCTGCATGGGTGTCCTCCGGGCGCTCCGGTTTCCTCCCATAGTCTAAAGACGTGCAGGTTAGGTGAATTGGCCTTGCTAAATTGCCCATAATGTTAGGTGCATTAGTCAGGGGTGAACGTAGGGAAATGGGTCTGGGTGAGTTGCTCTTTAGCAGGTCTGTTTCCACACTGTAGTGAATCTAATCTAATCATTTCGATTGGCAACAATACTTTCAATGCAGGATCTCAGCTACCCTCTCAAATTTACTGAAATGCTGTTGAGCACAAATAAGTTAGAGTTACTACAAAAGCTTCAGTGGAGCAAAAATGTTTGAAATTGAAGCCCTTTCTGAGATGCTGTCCTCAGTTCTCCTGTGTGCTCTCCAAAGGAAATCACAAGTGACACCACCTGAGACAGTAATCTACCAGTCACTATTTGCATGTCTTGAAGTCAGCAGCAACTTCCATCTTGTCAAAAAGGTCAGTTATTTTTGTAGTGCCTGTTTGTGATTGTATGTTTTTGTTAAATTGCACACATACTGTTTTTATATTTGAAACTTGATCACAGTGCTAGTGTGGAGTAAGGGCGGATGGCATAACCGTTGGTGACCGCAGGTTAAAAATGCTCTCTGGTTCTTTGAATGTGATTTTTTTTACACCATTTACTTGTTGTCTTTGTGCTTGTTTCTCCCCTGTATTTTGGATTTCATGACAATACCTCCTCCATTTCTGTAGGCCAGGTACGGGAATCTCCATACATTGCCCAAACCCACAGCAGAACCGATCACTGAGAGCAAGTAGTCAATCTTCGAGGACCAGTTATCTCGCTCCACATTCTCGTCACCTTCACGCACACGTTCACTGGTGGCAGCCTGGGGAAAAGAGAGGAAATGGCTGATTTAAAAACAGAAATTGTTGGAGAAACTCAGCAGGTCTTGGCAGCATACATGGAGAGAAAGCAGAGTTAATGTTTTGAGTCCAGTGACCTCTCTTCAGAACTGATAGTACCTAGGAAGAAACTGTACGAAAGCTGATGACGGAAATGAGCTAACCAAGCCCAAAGGGAGAGAAAGAAAGTTAGACAAAGGAATGGTTGATAGTATGGCAGGAAAGGGGGAAAAACTGATAGGGACAATGAGTAAATGAAATTTGATTGAAGCAGCGAGGTGATAATCGGACCTACAGTAGGTAAAGGACGTTGTTAGTAGAAAGTGAGGACTGCAGATGCTGGAGATTAGAGTCAAGAGTGTGGTGCTGGGAAAGCACAGCAAGTCAGGGAGCATCTGAGGACCAGGAGAATCAACATTTTGGACAAAAGCCCAAACCTGAATTGAAGCTTGGGCAGATTCCTGATGAAGGGCTTTTGCCCAAAACGTCGATTCTCCAGCTCCTCTGATGCTGCCCGACCTGCTGTGCTGTTCCAGCCCCACACTGAAGGATCTTGTTAGCTCAGCTGGCTGGCTGGATGGTTTGCAATGCAAATAGATGGCCACAGCATGAATTCAATTTGTGCACTGTCTGAATGTGGGAGAATTGTTAGATTCAATTGCAGCTATTTTGTCACATATAAAAGCCAGGGAAACCATTTTTTAATTTCATCTTGTGCTTGCTTGCTCAAGTCTGTGTTTTCTCATGCCCGGCTAAGGCAGTTGGCCTTGCAACTGTACTGATAACTGATAAATTCTTCTCTTTGGATGGAGCTAT